>NC_059281.1:4174369-4239369 GCF_017591435.1 Portunus trituberculatus
ACACACACACACACACACACACACACACACACACACACACACACACACACACACACACACAGTCTTTCACCAATACGTGCCTTATCAGTTTTTATCACAGCGATACATTGAGTCAGAAGTATTTAGAAGTTAGAAGTCTACAGCTTGACGCCTGAAGGGAATGTTGGGATAGATGGGTCGGTGGGTGTGTGTGGTGTGGAAGGGAGGGCGGTATGGGGTTGGTAGGTGTGTGTGGAGGTTGGGTGGGGCCTGGATATGCCCTTCGAGGAGAGGAGAAGGCTGCTATGAGGCCTGAATAGAAAGGACGTTTGGTTTGTGACGGAAGGGAGGAATGAGGGTGAGAGGGAGGGAAGGAGGTAGGGAGGATGATGAAAGGCAATGGAAGGAGAGGGAGATGGGAAGATGTATCGAGGGGAGAAGGCAGGAAGAGACGGGGTAGGGAAAATTGAGGGAAGGAGAGAGTTGGAGAGAATAAGGAAGGTGGGGGAGTGTGTGAGGATGAATTGAGGTGGGGAGTAGATTGGCGGCAGAGAGGATTGCATGGAAGGACGCTTGATTATTGACAGTGAAAAAGGTTCTATAAAGGGAGGGAGAGGCTGAGGGGGACATGAAGGAGAGTTAAATTGCCTTCATGACTCGATACTTTGAGGCAATCAGTGGTAAAGACTCGATTACCTGTTCCGGTGATTGAGTCGTTAAGTTGCTGAAAGAAAAATTGCGTTGTTATGAGGTGGTTCAGTTACTCTATTGGCACTTGGCACCTCTTTATGTAACTCAGTTTAACGATACGCCTTCATACCTAATTTTAACCTAACCTATCACTACCACCGTCAGTCTTAACTCGCCTTCTTTTAAAGGGGAAACGAAACTAAGATGATTTTCTTCTAAAGTGCTGCCAAATATGATCATTACTGCTACGGACACACGTAGGTGGTGAGTGCATTCAGTGAAGGGGCCAGGTGTGTTTCACTGTTTGATCTGCTGCAGTCTCGGACGAGACAGCCAGACGTTACCCTACGGAGCGAGCTCAGAGCTCATTATTTCCGATCTTCGGATAGGCCTGAGACCAGGCACTTACCACACACCAGGACAACAAGGTCACAACTCATCGATTTACATCCCGTACCTACTCACTGCTAGGTGAACAGGGGCTACACGTGAAAGGAGACTCACCCAAATATCTCCACCCGGCCGGGGAATCGTACCCCGGTCCTCTGGCTTGTGAAACCAGCGCTCTAACCACTGAGCTACCGGTGTGTGTGTGTGTGTGTGTGTGTGTGTGTGTGTGTGTGTTTTTTGTTTCACTGTTTGATCTGCTGCAGTCTCGGACGAGACAGCCAGACGTTATCCTACGGAACGAGCTCAGAGCTCATTATTTCCGATCTTCGGATAGGCCTGAGACCAGGCACACGCCACACACCGGGACAACAAGGTCACAACTTCTCGATTTACATTCCGTACCTACTCACTGCTAGGTGAACAGGGGCTACATGTGAAAGGAGACCCACCCGGCCGGGGAATCGAACCCCGGTCCTCTGGCTTGTGAAGCCAGCGCTCTAACCACTGAGCTACCGGGTGTGTGTGTGTGTGTGTGTGTGTGTGTGTGTGTGTGTGTGTTACCTGTACCTGTGAGTAATTACCAGGTAGAAGAGGAGTAGGCGAGACGTACGTGTGTGTGTGTGTGTGTGTGTGTGTGTGTGTGTGTGTGTGTGTGTGTGTGTGTGTGTGTGTGTGTAAGTAAAAGTATCTTGGCATATTTACAGCTCAATAAATATAAACACTGACAGTATATCTAAATGAAGTCAAATATCAGGACTCAATAATTTCTCTCTCTCTCTCTCTCTCTCTCTCTCTCTCTCTCTCTCTCTCTCATATGGCAAATTTTATCCTACCAATCTTATCAGGGAAGTAGACTGTTGAGGATCTGTTTGTGTTGTGACTCAGGTTTCGCTTCGTCAGGTAACTTGGGCTGTCCAACACGTCGCCTCGTCACCCGCACCCGAACAAGTTTTGAGCTGCGACAGTTACACCCAGTAGAGTTTGGAGGAATTTAAAACAAGTTGTGAAAAACCGAGGTAGTGAACGGCGTGATTAGATGAAAAGTTAACAAATGGTAGGTAGAGTAGAAGACTGGTGTATGGATTTGATAAACAGCAAAGTGGAGGAAAAGAGGGAAGTTAGTAAAAGTAAGAAAATAAACGATAGAGGGAGAAAGTAAACAAGAAAGAGATAATAAACAATTGAATAGAAAAAAAAGAAAAGAAAAAGTCGAGGAACACGACGGAGAAGAAGAAAATAACAAACCTCAACAGGAGAGAAGCGAAAACAAGAACAAATTTATTAGAAGACTGATAAACAAAACAATAAGCAAGTCCGTAGCAAGGCCAGCTGCTAAACACGTGACAAGTCTTGACCACAGCACGAGGAACTGAAGTGAACGGCTGAGCGCAGAAACGAGGACGAAGATAAAAAAGAGACAGTAATACGAGTACATGAAAAAAGAGGTATAAGAGCTAAGATTATTTACAAGCTGAACACACCGTAACACGAGAACCTTAGATATACAAAACGCAAGGATAGAGAGAGGGAGTAGAGGGTAAAGGTAGACGTGTTTTCTTTTAATTAAACCAGTTAAATGTTATGAACTGAGAGAGAGAGAGAGAGAGAGAGAGAGAGAGAGAGAGAGAGAGAGAGAGAGAGAACGAAGCAGCATATCAGAAGGCTAAAAGTAAAAATGAACAGGAGCGTGAACTACGAACTACTGCAATAACAAGAATGAGAATACACAAACCACAAGAAAGATAAAAGAACAACTGCAAGAACAAAAACGAGTTAACGAAACCTTTAAAAAGATAAAAACACGAAAAAGAACGAAAACAGAAGAACCGCATAGAGGCAGAACGACTTAAAGTGAAGTACATGAACCAGTGAACCGCTGGAACCCTTGCCTCTGCTCCTTAACGAAAAAAAAAAAAAGAACTAGATCTTGCAACACTTTTATTTCATTGCTTCCAACCATCCTGCTCTATCCTTTACTATTCTCCCTCCTGCTGATGTTCATGTGATTTATGCAAGTAACATGGCGCCCTCTGACACACACCTGCGACGCATCTGTATCACACCTGGTTAATCACCGCGCATTTGTTTCATGTGTGACAGGTGTATATGGTGTATATAGGAGGTGTGTGTGTGTGTGTGTGTGTGTGTGTGTGTGTGTGTGTGTGTGTGTGTGTGTGTGTTTTGTTGCCACGTGGGAGAGCAAGAGAGGGAGAGTGGAGGGATAGTTGTGAGGGGAAAAGGAATTAGAAGTTGCTATCCCTTCCCCCCTCCTCTTCTTCCTCTTCCTCCCGGCCTTCCCCTCTCCTCTACTCTCCCTCCCCAAGTTTAGTCCTCTCTGACCCTTCATACTCGCTCTCCCCAACCAGTGTCTTCCCCTCCCACTGCTCTCACTATCCTCTCCTTCTCCCTTCCCTTCCTCACTCCCAGTCAACTCCTGATAATATCACTGATAAAGCTTGTTTCGCGATGCGCTCTCTCTCTCTCTCTCTCTCTCTCTCTCTCTCTCTCTCTCTCTCTCTCTCTCTCTCTCTCTCTCTCTCGAAGAAGAAGAAGAAGAAGAAGAAGAAGAAGAATGGTGTATATCTTCACCTGCGGGTTTATTTGTTTCTAGTACGTTAACAAAAGCCTTTCGTTATCACCACCAACGCCACCACTACCACCGCGCACACTCCTAACAGAAATACGCCGCTTGGCAACTCGAGGCAAACAGCTGGGCGGTGCATCAGCTGTTCTCGCTGTTCATTCACTGGGGTACGGGAAGAGGGAAGGGGGTGATGGGGGAGGAGTGGGGAAGAGATGCAGGGAGACTCGGGAGGGTAAGGAAAGAGAGGGTGACAGGGTAGTATGCATTGTTCATTGTTCACTCTTACCCCGTGCTGTTGGATTATGATTAGAAAAGTTATTTTGAGATTGTAGGCTGACTGACTGGATGTGACTGGCTATCTGGCTGACTGGTTGTAACTGGCTTCACTTACGTTGAATATTCATTCTTCGTCGTCTGTGTTCTCTCTCTCTCTCTCTCTCTCTCTCTCTCTCTCTCTCTCTCTCTCTCTCTCTCTCTCTCTCTCTCGTTTTCATATGCTTAAGCTATTTGTGTATGTTTTTGTGCTAGTGTTTTTGTATGTCGTATATTCTACGCTTCATATTGTTGTAACACCCATTGTATTAATTTATGATATTTGGTTACCGTATAAAGCAATGGGCATTATATTCATATTTGTTAGATCCCAGTGTGTAGTATTTTTGTTTTGGCATATGCTTTGAAAAATATACAGGTGTGCTTTGTTTGATAGCAGTGAATGTGTGTGTGTTGGTTACATTATGTTTTGTGGTGTGTTGCAGGTACGGGCCAGTGTGTCGCTCAGGGAGGAAAGGAGGTAGGGAGGATGGCAACACTGCTGGTCACGTGACTAAAGTGTTGCCACCACGGCGGTCAGCCCTTGACGACCCCTGGGTAAATATGACAACAAATAAACAATGTTGATGAAAATAATAAACTAAGATTGTGTATATATTAGATTATGCTTAAGGTATTTGTATAGTGTTTGCCAATTACCTTATTGGTGAATGTAGGATTGGTGTTGCCTTTGAGTGATTTTGTGAGAGGGACTAGAAAAGGGAAGCCTGTGTTGTATTGGTTGACTGGATGGTGTTAGCGGGTGTTGGCATCTGGCTGGCAGGCCTCTACAGTACTTGTGAATAGTTGACACCACTCCAGCCTCCTCTATCCATGTGACGGCATCTCTCGGATTCTTTCTTCCCCCAACACACACACACACACACACACACACACACACACACACACACATATGCAGGCAGAGAGAGAGAGAGAGAGAGAGAGACTAAACCCATAAAACCTACATACATTCACAAAGAAAATAGGTAGAGAAGTAGAGTTGCCAAGATGCGTTTGGGGGACGACCAGATGAAGGAGGCGGCCCCGAGCATTCAGGCAACCAGTGAGAGTAGTGGGTGGGGACGGGGTTCGGGGGTTGGGTTAGTTGATCTGTGCACGAGAAAATCTAGGCTGGCAGAGCTGTTACATTCATGTGGCTGTGATTATGTGGAGGTGGTGGAAGCAGTGGAAGAGGTAGAAGAGGGAGTCAGTTCCCATTGCACCGTGTTCTCCACTTCATCGCCACAACCTCCTTGCTAAGCACTTTCTCTTTCCTATTTCTTTCCCTCGTTTCTATTTTCTCGTTGCGCTTTCAAACTTTTCTTTTTCCTTTCAATCCTCCCCAAAGTTTATCCCCCATTACTGATGTACACTTATCCCCCTTCCCTCCCTCCCATATCACCCACCTCTCCTCTCCTCGTGTCTATCACCACTCTCCACCTCTCCTTCTTTTCTCCCTTCCACTCATCCATTCCTCCACCCCCTCATTTTCTCAAGACGTTCCCGGAGCCTCAGTAAGTGGTCCGGGCTCTCATGCAGCACTGAACAGGACTTGAATCTCGCTGGGCAGTCCTTTCCACTCAGAAGATAATTTTTGTTTCGTATGAGAGAGAGAGAGAGAGAGAGAGAGAGAGAGAGAGGTGGAGCGTGGATTGCGTGAAAGTAGCTCATCGTTGCACAAAGTAATGAAAAAAAAAAAGGTACGCATCGCCTGCAGGTCTTGACTTCATTAGCTTAGTAAATACCCGTCTGCCTGCCTGCCTACCTGCGCCTCTACTACTACTACTACTACTACTACTACTACTACTACTACTACACACACACACACACACACACACACACACACACACACACACACACACACACACACACACACACACACACACACACCTGTCCACCTGTGTACTCGTTTCACCTGTGGAATTATTAAGGTCATTGTATAGGGAGAGAAGGGGCGTCCTTGGCATTGCACGTGTCAGACTTATTGATTTCTTTCGCCTCCTAACGCAACCATTCACTTTACTGTGGCGGAAAGTCAAATTACAACATTTTGCTCCAGTTCGTGCAGTTCCAAGTGGTGTGAATTATAGTACTTGTTGGAATGAGTGTAGGAGAAGGAGTGGTCGTAAGGTGTGATGGTGCAAGGATGTGAGTAACGAATCAAGAGTGAGAGTTTGGAAAGATAACTGTGTAGACTGTCTTGTCTTGTATGAGTACACTCGTGTATGGTTACTTTCTTACACCTTTCCGTATATGCCTAAGCTCCTAAGAGGCTGTTGTTGTGTGTCGTGGTAGGGTAGGCCAAGGTCGGAGATGTGAAGGTCGGAAGTAGGTCAGAATGATGATGCAAGGTAGAGCAGGGCAGTAGTAGGTCGTGAGTTAGCAATGGGGACGTGTAGGCACTGGTGATATTATTAGCCTGGGAAGTTGAGGGAGACATTGTACTATGGAGGAAATCCGTTCGTAAAAATATGATAAGTGAATTGAGGTGAGATTTGCCAGAGATCAGATTGTTGATGTGTGACCAACAGATATTATGAACTAATTGGCCTGTAACGCTGGTATCTGCTGCGCCGCGTTCTGCTGCTTCTGACTGACGCGTGGGAAGGCAGGTGAGAAATAGAACATGAACGATTACAAAGAATTGGAAAAAAAAAGTCAACGGTCTTCATGAAAAAAAAACTAAAAATAAAGTTTGGAGTTTTAGTAGGAATATTGCGATGGTATTATAAAGATCTGGTTTGAGTTGGGAGTAGGATGAAGGGATTGATTGATAGATTAATAGTGTCCTAGCAACGGGGTCATTGAGTGAGGTGAGGAGCTGAGGAGAGCAGAACAGAACAGAGCAAAGCAAAGCTAAGCAAAGCAGAACGCACCATAGCGCAGCACGTGTTGGTTGAGTGTAGAGCGAAGAATCACCGAGAATGCCAGGTAGGATTTATGTTGACGTATGCTGAGAACATAAGAAAATAAGTGAAGCTGCAAGAAACCATCAAATCTATCTGTGGCAGTCCCTGAAAATAATGCATACCTGCATCAACCCATCACCCCTGTCTATAAATGTAGCAACAACCTGACTATTGATTTTACCATTCATTCATCTACCACTCGATTTGAGAACCAATTTCTCTCCCGGCACCCTTTTTGTCAGATCTAAGTCTATCAAAAGAAAATAATCATGTGTCCTCTTCCATGTTCATCCTCGCCCCTCAAGTGTCTATCTTTTCAGAAAGCTCAACAAATATTCCCCTTCAGTATCTACAATTTTTAGTTTTCTGTTCTCACACATAGCTCGTGAAAATTTTATAAGTTAAGACAATTAACCATCCGTTGTCTACCTTTCGTATACGTCTCCATGTAAACAATGTTATTGGTGCCAGGGAGGTAAGGAAGGACGACTAGAGCAATGAAATTATCAAGTTTGTTCACCTGTGTGTATTGGAGCTTCTCTGAGGCAGATCACGTACTTACTTACCTTACCTTTTGTTTATATCCATCTACTTACTCACCCGACCTTGCCTTCTCCTTTACTCACCTCTCTCCTTACCTCCTCCCCTTGCTTTCTTGGTTCCTCCCCTCCATCCTCCTAACCCTTTCTCCTCCACGCATCATTACATCCTGTTCTTCCAAGTTTAGCTTTTATTCTTTGAATATTTTGTCTTGTTCATTTTTTTCTTTTTCTATTGTGTATTTTTCCTACTCTACGATTTTAAGTTTCTTATTTTATGTATTTTATTTCTTAGTGTTGTGTTACTTCTGTATTATATTTTATTCCCTCTATTGTATCTATTTTTACTGTCCTTTCATCTTTCAAACCCCGTGTGTAATTCTGTTTAGTTCACCAGATGTCCTTCTTTTACTTTTAGAATAAATCTGCTGCTATCTGTTCACCTCACGTAATCTCCGATAATTCTCTCTCTCTCTCTCTCTCTCTCTCTCTCTCTCTCTCTCTCTCTCTCTCTCTCTCTCTCTCTCTCTCTGCATCCACAGTCCACTCAGTCACCTTTCCTTTCTCCTCCTCCCCGTCCCCTCCTCCTCTTCATCTTTGCCCTGACCTCGCATCGCCGCGACCTCTTGCCCACCTAACCTCCTTCCGTCTCTAGGTCAGCGCTCAGTATTACCAGATCAGACGCTACACCTTGATGTGAACGATTGCAAGTAAACAAATCCGGGTCGTCTGGCTGATAGTAAAGATAGAGAGCGTTTCCAAGTGCTCTTTTTTCCAGTCGAGGAGAGAGAGAGAGAGAGAGAGAGAGAGAGAGAGAGAGAGAGAGAGAGAGGTAAAGGTAAGTTAGTGCAAGGGGAGAAAGGGTGAATGGAAGGATATTTATAGCTAGTTAGTCCGTAAGTCTCGTCAAAATATTAATTTCAACATATGATTTACTTGCTGCTACTACTACTACTACTACTACTACTACTACTACTACTACTACTACTACTACTACTACTACTACTACTACTACTACTTTTGTGCATGCGTAAATAACGACCACAACAGCAACTACCATGACCTTTAAACTTTTAGAGAGAGAGAGAGAGAGAGAGAGAGAGCGTTTGTATTTATACCATATTTCACTTTGTGCATCGTGGATATTGTCATAAATATTAAAGAGAAAGTGGTTTATGCTGCATTCTCTCTCTCTCTCTCTCTCTCTCTCTCTCTCTCTCTCTCTCTCTCTCTCTCTCTCTCTCTCTCTGCGCTACGATATTGATCAAGGGCGGGCAGGCAGACAGACATTGGGGCTTCTGTAGGGCACGGTTCAAATGACTCTTACCTACCCAGACACGGTTTCTCTCTCTCTCTCTCTCTCTCTCTCTCTCTCTCTCTCTCTCTCTCTCTCTCTCTCAAATAGGAAGAAAGATTATCGCATGGAAATTGATGTTGACAGTTTATTATTATTATTATTATTATGATGATGATGATGATGATGATGATGATGATGATGATGATGATGATGATGGTGGTGGTGGTGGTGTCTTATTTATAAGTCGTCCATGTTTTTTTTATAAGGAAGTGAATAAATTTTTGTATATTCCCTTCTCTAATTTCTTTATCATCACTATCATCATCATAATTTCTTCTTCTTCTTCTTAATCCTCCTCCTCCTTTTTTCCTCCATTTTTCCTTTCCTTTTTTTCTGCTTGTTTTCTTTTTTTCACCTTTTTTTTTTCTTTTACCTTTATCATGATATTTTCGGTAAAACGTTTTATTTAACCTTCATTCCTTCAATTCTTTCCTTATTTAATAGCTAGTCATCTTTATTTTATTTTATTTTCTATTCTTTCCTATATTCTTTTATTACAAGCAACAAAATTTTGGTATGGCATCTTTATTTAACCAACTCTTCAAGTCGAGAACGCTGTTATTTTCTTTCCTCTCCTAACAGTGGTGGCGGTGGTGGAGCGCAGGGCGGCATTAGATGGCGCTGGTGTCATACTGAACGCCATGCTAAACCTATATAAGGGTATCTCTTGGCGCCCATTACTTGACGCTAATTTGGAGTGGCTCGTTATCCTGGCGGGCATTAATGGCGAGGTCCCAGCTGGCGGATTAGATAGTGTCGGAAGCATTATCTAGACGACCCCCACCTCTGGGAATTTGAGGGTTCGTGATTATGTAGTACTGCTTGCTAACTTGCTATGCCACTACAGAAAGAGGAGGTGGAGGAAGTGGTGAGAAATTAATGGTTGGATATTCATGTCTGTTCTATCTTGCTTTCATATTCCTTTTCGTTCTTCACAAACCATTATTTTCGCTACTAGACCACTCTCTCTCTCTCTCTCTCTCTCTCTCTCTCTCTCTCTCTCTCTCTCTCTCGTCTGACAACTATGATTCACCATTATTTGTACCTTATACTACTGCATTTATCATTGATATTTTTTATTACGACTGCGTTTCCTGCTGTGGAGTCTTTCATTCAAAACATCACGTGTCGAAGAAGAGTACAAATGAGCAATGAATGGAGAAATATGTTCGCCTCATCAACTGGTACTGACTGGTTAGGGTTGCGCACAGCCGCCTTGTGTTGTCCAAGTCCGTCATGAGGTTACCGCCCCCATGACAGACCTTGTTAAATGTAGATCGGGTTACAGGCTGAGATGGTACTGTGATTATACTGTGCTTGTTTTTTTTTTTTTTTCAGCTAATGTTTCATTAGATGAGGAAGGAATATTGCATGGTATCGCGTTCTTTGTTGTATTAACCGTTACGCAGTTTAATGAGAGTGGGTGTGTGATGAAAGTGAATGATTTTACTAGAAATTGTCTTTTATTAATAATTTATGCTTCGCTGTTTTCTGTTGCATGCTTTAGTTTTACGAACGTATGACTCATTTTTAGCTTTTTTTTTTTTTACAGTATTTGTTAACTCAACATTACTTCCATGTTTGCCAATTAAATTGAGTTGCATGACGAAAGGAAATCTGTTACGTTTTTTTTTCCCCTCTCTCACTGTATATTTAGAACGTACAAGTCTGCAACATGACGGATAGGAAGGAAAGGGGTGAGAGAGTTGTAGTTGTATATCCATTAAGGGGGAGAATAGAAGTTCAGGTCAGCGCCTCGCCCTGGGGAATGGATGGTCATGCTGCCAGCCTGCCACTGACCTGACGAGCCGCCCTCCGCCACCACCTCGCGCTGGTTCGACGGGAAGCAATGTTGCCAACCCGACCGCCCGTGTAACCATTGTTTTTTTTTTTTTTTATTATTTTTTTTTATCCTCTACTTTGTTTAAAATTTCTTTGTAGTCATTATTTTACAGCTGTGTCTTGCGGGTGATGAGTGTGAGAGGTGAAAGTGGGTGTTGGAGTGGCTGGTGGGGAACGGTTTGAGTCACTGGCAGAGAGAGAGAGAGAGAGAGAGAGAGAGAGAGGGGCAAGCATCGAACACGTTGTCTCTGTACAAGTTGGTTGTAGTAAATTTTACCAGTAATTTCTTTGTCATTCTGATTAACTTGTTGTCTCTCTCTCTCTCTCTCTCTCTCTCTCTCTCTCTCTCTCTCTGTGTGTGTGTGTGTGTGTGTGTGTGTGTGTGTGTCGGGAAGATTGATTCCGGACGTGCTTATTTTCCTGCCTATTTTTGTAGGTCATTGTTTAAATTGGCAGTTAGGTGGCGATGTGACTTTGACTGGTGCTCGGCCCGTGTGATTTGGTGGGTTTACTGAGGGTCATGGTGGCGGGGTCAGGGAATTTACGACGTGGTCTATTTGGAGAGGCGGGGAATGGATTTGACTGGGCTGAGCAGGACTGGAAGTGAATGTCAGGGGATCAATGGAATACCGGCACAACAGACAGGAATATTAAGGCCAGGTTACCAGGTTGGGAAACAAGAATGAGTTATGAAGAGTGGGTGTGGTGGTAGTGTAGAGGAGCAGATTGGAGGATTTATTGACTGGCCACGTCAAGTAGAGTTGTAGTTTTGGTGTGTGGGTCCGCAACTCCGCTGGCGAAGCCCGTGGGTGAGTGTGGTGTAGGTGGCGGGTGGTGCAGGCAGGCACGACCACTGCTGTGAACGGAGACAAACACTAACATCGATATCATGGCGTGTTGATTTTTATGACCCAGAGAGCATTGTTTTCCTTGACTTACGCCACAATGAGGAAAAACAAGGCTAGACAGTCCCTGGCTGTAACAATCGCCCCGAAACGGAGAAGGATCGAGGTGGGTAATTTAGCAAAGTTAAATGTCTCAACGATTTGGCTTAACCAGGGAACTGTTACAACCATTCCCTGTAGCGCCGTGAAAGGTTAGGTGTATTTACCTAGTTGTATTTACCTAGTTGTAGTTTTACAGGGCCTGAGCTTTATGCTCGTGTGGCCCCGTCACCATATCTACACTTATCCAATCTTACTTTAAAAGTATGCACACTCGTTGCAGACACTACTTCATTTAAACTGTTCCACGTCTCAATACATCTCTGCGGGAAACTATATATTTTTTATATCTCTCAGACGTGTGTGTGTGTGTGTGTGTGTGTGTAAACGTAGGCAGCGACTTGAGCTCCGGGCCGCTCGTAGTTTCCATGGACAGGACGTTGGCAGGTGACCACTGATCAGCCCCGCCGTAGGTTCATGGCCATGAAACAACGACGTGGCGCCTCATCTCACCCGCCGACCTGTCCTGTTCGGAATCATTAAGGAGCTCTTTTCAGACTCTTGAATTTGTCTAAAGAAGGTTTCCCTGCTGGTATTGGCGGCAACTTTGGGCAAGCGTGGACGGAGTATTTGCAAGAGGAGGGATGCGGCTGCTGCTGGTTAACTTAAGGAAGGCACGCTGGCAACATTCGTGTGTGCAGGTTTAAAGGGAATAATGCTGGTTCGAACCTTGAACCCGGAACCATGGCAACAAGGTTCATATGACTAAGAATTAATATGAGATCGATGACTGGAGTGTCTAATGTATGTTTTCTTTTATTGACAGGAAGATGAGATCGAGTAGCGTCGAGGAGGTGGGAGGTCATGGGCCCGGGGACCCGTGGGAGGTGTTCACGGCATTGGCCATCCTGGTGGTGGAGGGGAGGACGCCTGGCGGAGAGCGAGGCTACCACGCCGGACCTCACTGTCCCCTCCCCCACCAGCTCCAACACAAGCACTCTTGCGACCCCAACCATCACGTGGTATGTTATTCCCCTGCCAGCCCGCTTACCCACTCTACCACCTTCCACGCTGCACCTGCACAGGAAACCTTACTATTTCTGTACATTTACTTGAGCGATGCAATTTTCCACTATATTTAGCTTGTGGTTATGTTATTTCTGTAGATATGGGAACAGTGTAAATAACACATGAAAGTGCTTCCTTCCCCAGTGCATGCAAGCGAGTGCGTTGGTGCGGCAGCTACGTGTCATGTGGGGAGTCGGGGTGGGCGTGACCCTGGAGGTCTTGGTGGCCCCCGAGTGTCAGCATGGAGCTGCACTAGCCACAACCCTCGACACCACCACGGCGCCCTCCCAGAACCTCAGACTCATCGAGCAATGGAATTTCACCATCTATGATCGAAAGTAAGAAGTTGATCGGACCATGTGGCGAGAACATTGAATTAAGGAAGCTACAAGAAGTTGGCAGATCTTTGTCTAGTCTTGTCTTAGCACTTTTGACTCGCTCTTACATGATAACTTTTACTTGAAAGCTCCTTGATGTGATGATGTAATGGCCAAACTTGTATTTGAGATTTCATCAATGCTCTATAGATATTTTCTTGATGAGGCGCGCTAAATTTCAGGAAACCGCTACAACAGACAAATGTGTTGGTTTACTACGTGGTTGGTTTTGTTTGATGTAGGATTTGTAAGGTTTCACAGTGGTATAGTGTTGGTATGACTATGATAGTGGAATAGGATGGTAACTATGTAGCTATGTACAATTGGGAAACCTCTCACGTGGTAGAAACGTGTGATGAAAACGCAAAACTAGATACATTCTGCATTTCACGTAAGTTTTCATTTTATTAATCAACTTATCCCAAGGTGAAGAAGGCAAAGATTTGATACTGGATACTGTACTTCCACCTCTCTCTCTCTCTCTCTCTCTCTCTCTCTCTCTCTCTCTCTCATTTATTTATTTGTTTTGTTTATTTGTATTTATTTATTTACTTATTTATTTTTGGTTCTCAGGCCGTCCATTCTTCCTTCTCCCTACTTCATTATCTCCCTACCAGTGATCTCATTTCTGCCTCCTCCCTCGGTGACTGTTCTTCCTCTAGCTTTCATAATCTTTTTCGTGTCTCGTCCCACTCCCTTTTCCATTTTTTTCTTTTTCGTAGTAAACGAGTCCTTCATTCTTGCCGTTGTGAAGTGTTCCACTTTTTTTTTTTTTTTTCATGATTGAATACTTGTTTGTATTAATTAAGTACGTACTACTATTATAACTGCAACTGCTTCCACCAATGATGATGATAATAGCATGTAATGATAGAAATGATAATAGTAATGATAAATGGTAATAATGATAATAATAATAATGATAACACAAGGTAAAAATTTACAAGAGGTCCAACTTTGCCAATTATGGCGGTTTGTCTCCTCAGACATTTTATGAAATGTAAGATTTGGTCTATTTAAGTATCCCCAACCAATAAAAACCAAATTTAACTTAACCAAATCCCATCCCCCAAAAAAAAAAAAAAAAAAAAACTAACCTAACTGTTTCTGGGTGATGTGGGACTGATAGGACTGATAATAAACATTAACCCAACACATTAATAATCAGTGTTCTGTCACCAGAAAGAACTTAGCACATTAGTGCTAAAAGCAGCTTGCCCAGTAATAGGTTCTTATCTGATAACACATCTACTGTTATAAAGTATCAAAATAGTGTGCCAGTATTCCATTTTCATGCAATTCTTAGACCATGTTAGAGTGAGTTTCCTCCATGTGCAATGAACTTGTGTATATTTACTGCTTTTATCTCTCTCTCTCTCTCTCTCTCTCTCTCTCTCTCTCTCTCTGTGTGTGTGTGTGTGTCAAAATTTCTTGTGATAGCTTGAAATAAACAAGTCCTAAGGCAAAAGGAATGAATGGAAAAGGTTTAGGAGGCAGGGTTTCGTGTCTACATGTCTTTACCATAGATTCATTCGTTTTTTTTTTTTTTTTTTTTTTTTCATTCTTGTTACCAAAAGTTTTTTTCCTATCATTCATTGCTGTAATAAACTCAATAAAAACAAAGCAATTTTATTCATATGAACATGAAACTTCCAATTAAATTTAAATGAATGTTCTTAGTGAGTTTATTCTTGAATTAATGACATCCAAGATGTTTTTTAATATAGAGATGCATTGAAGGGAGAATTGTATTAGCAAGTGCTTGTATCTATTCAGCGTTGATGATATTCACACCTATTTCTGTTGCTCAGGCTGATATTCACACCTGTTTCTGTTGCTCAGGCTGCCGGAGGCTACTGCCACAGGCTGGTCCTTGATGGCTGCAGTGCGTTCCTTCCTACACTTCTCCCAACTGTCAGCCTGGCTTAGCGTGTCAGGGGGTCGTCGCCCACCCAATGTGCTCTACCGCCTCACTGTCACCTCGCCTGTGTTTTGCTCCAAGTTCACAGCAGAGGCAGAGGAGCATGTGTTTCCCATTACATACATGGGACAGGACACCTCCATCAAGGTGGGCCTCACACAGGATTCTCAAAGTGTTTCTGTGATTCTACCCATTATTGTTGTACTTCATGTGTAGCTCTGTGATAGTTTACTTTAGTCGCAAAGGTTAAATTGTACTTTTGTTTTGCTGTAGCATGGTGGTGAGTAGGACCATTAGGTATATGTGTTGTCTCAGTAACTTATTAATTGTTGGCAATTCACCTGTTGAATTAGAATTAGTAATATTTACGTTAGAGTGCATAGGAAATAGTTTTACTAGAGTGCATAGGAAATAGTTTTACAACCGAGATTAATTTATTGTTCCTAAGACTTGTTACAAATACATATTCAGAATTTAGGGATTTCTATATATCCCTTCCAAAATCTTTTCTGTTTCTGTATAGCTTTTATCAGTCAACATTTATCTGTCACTTAGGTTCTTCAATACTTTTCCTTATAATTCACTGGGGGATCATTATCTTACACCCATAGTATCCATCTCCCTCTTATTTATCTTTCTTGTCATCTTAACCATTCATTTTCCGTACAAATCCTTAAGATAGCATTCAATTCTCCATTGTCATAATCATCATTGTTTTGAGAAGCAGGTTCCTTGTTAACATGGGTCAACCCAAGTCACCTGACATCAAATCAAGTGCAAGATAATGTTCTCACCTTGCTGTCATCCTTTGGTGTCTAGATCCTTCCTCAGGACCTCATCCCATGTCTTCTTTGGTCAACCCACTGGCACTCTACCTCCTCCGTGAATTTAAATTCTTCTATACACTTGGTTCTGAGCTAATCCTAAGGTACTTTAACCATAAATTTAAAGGAAGCATTAATGCTTGCATACATGGTCTTTGTTATGTGTTTAGTTTTTTTAAATTTGCTGGTGACGCCTCTAGATAAATGCTATAATGAGTCACCAGCACTATTTTAATTTTATCGTGATAATATATAAAATACCTTCCTTGTATGAGGATTCAGAGGGTAAGAGGCAGAGTTAACTAGGTAGTTGATATTGACCACTGCAGGATATGAACCAAAGCAGTATTTGAAAGTGAAACTCATTGCTGAATTCATTATATGCATGTCTGCTGCAGGTGTCGGTGAGATCACTTCCCCGCAGTGAGAAGGTTCCAGTGGTGGAGTGTCCCGAGCCCCATGAGGAGCAGGAGACTGGTGGCAGTGTTCCAGAAACCTACCCTACATCTTCCTCTTCTTGGAGCTCTTCTTCCTCTTCTTGCACAACCACCTCCATCTGCTCCTCCTCTCCCTCCTCCTCCTCATGCCAGAACAAGGCTGACAACAGCAGGTAAGAGCAGTTAGCTAACATTTTTCTTTGTGGGTGTATGATTGTGGACAGGTAATTCCAGAATTGAAAACTTGTGGATTTCATTCTAATAGTGAAAAACGTTAGAGGGAATTTTTATCTTTGTAATCTTGATGATACACAGTATAGTTAAAACTATCACCTTGGCACCAGAACTTATAAACTGAGGTTAAATGTGTTGCAATAATTGTTATACTGATTCATCATTTATGCAGACATGCATACAACATTTTGCAATTTTCTTTGTTTTAAGTAACCACTTGTACTTTGAAAGAAAAAAATTTGGCAGTATATGTAAGTACCACATCAAACTGTGGTACAGCTCTTGTCTAAAAACTCAAGATTCTTTTTGTGCTGATTGAAGAAATTAATTATTTAACTACGATTTCTTTTTCTGTCTTTCCTATCAGGTGTGATGACGATCTACGGAGAAGTGTAATGAAGGCCAAGCTTGCAGAGAACAGCAGAGTTACTCGCAGTGAATCACCGGACACACAGCTTGGAGAATCTCTCTTGGATCCCCCTCATTCCCTCACTCGCTTTCCTCGCCGTTATCAGTCTCCTTCTCGCTCAGGTTCTCCCTCTCTGGAGACACCTGAGCACCTCATCTGCCGCCCCAGACCACCAGCACCCCAGAACAAGCCTCCTGACATCAGCATGATGGTTGGACCTGGCCCCACCTCACACCCATTCTCATGGACCCAAGCACGTTACCCACTGACTCCCATCGTCCATCAACCTTCCATGGATTCCATGTGTCCCCCAAATGCTGATGTGATGCATTCCCATCCACATCACCTTCATCATCACCAGTTGGCACAGAATTCATTAGGATTTGACTTCTCAGGTACCTACCAGCCTTACCGTAGACCACAGCTGGTGTACAACAGACCACAGATGTGCTGGTCTCAGGTACAGCCTGTAATGCAGCATAAACCACAACAAGTGACACTCCACCCACAACAGACTCCCCTCTCGGTGAACCCTGTCAGCTACAGCTCACAGCAAAAGACTATGAATCAGATGTCCCCGAGGGGAGGCAAATACCAGCATTACCCTGAGTACCAAGCATTTGATCAGCTTGATGCCCATACTATGACAGGGGAATACCCAGAGCCTCTGGGTGACCACAGTGATGATGTTCTGGTGGGGGAGTACCAGGACCCTCACATTTTGATGGCAGGTGAGCCTTCAAGATTGAGCTGCATGACTTCTCAGGAGGGTGGCAGAGAGCAGGGAGTGAAGAGACCAGGAGAACACTCTAGTGAATGGGAATACCAGGAAGAACACCAGACCTACAAGCGAGATTATTTCCACAAATCTTTGCCAGTTCCTGAGACCTCCCACCACAACAGGGATCAGGGAAGTCCTCAGTGTAGCAGTACCCGGGTGAAGCAGGACCCTAGCAGACTCCATAAATTGACAGAGGAGGATAAGATGCTTCCTAAGGTATTAGATGACCAGATGAGACCTTGTTGCTCCCACACTGGCAAGCATCTGTGTTCTAGCATTGAAGACCTGACTGAGGTTGGCAGCACAGAGGAGACTATCTCTGCACATCTTTGTCCCAAAGTAAGTGAGAAGTGACTTGTGGATTTCACTTGATGTTTTCTTGACTTAAACTAAGTTGGTATCGGTGGCATCATTAGTTAGCTAAGGAAGCAATCAGATATTACAAAGGTTAATTTTTTTTAGTACAGAAGTCTTACTTCTACTGACCAATGTATAATATACATTTTGTTCATTTTTGTCTTCCATTAGTAAGTCTAACAGACATGCCTTATTAGCTTTATTATGCTTACACAATTTTCCATTGTCTGTACCATCATCTTAAGCTTTCCTCTTTTCAGGAGCTTAAACAAGGACTAAAGCAGCGAGGAGATGTAAGCCCCAGTCATCTCTACAATACAAAGGTTAACTTTGATTTGACTCCAAAGGAGACCATGGAGATACTGAGTGTGCTACGGCAACCAAATCCCCTTCCTCCCTTGCGCATAGATAGGCACAGGGGACAGTACGAGGCTGTGTCTCCACGAGGTTCAGGAGAAGCCAAGTTACCTGGGATAAGCTTTGTTAGCGATTGCAGTGTTGGCAGCAAATCTTGGGAAAACAAGGGTTATCTTTCAAAATTTCTAAAAGACAGAGGAAAGAAGGTTGAAACCAAGTGCTGGAAAGAAGAAAAATATGAATCCTCACATATCAGCATTAAAGATGAAAATGTAGATGATCTGGAAAAGAGAGGAGAGAATGCAGCTGACCAATCATGGAGTGAATACAGGAAAAATGTGGGACTAGCCTTTCCTTCTTCTGAAAGCTCTCAAGGACAACAAAGTGAAAGGTGCCATAATAAAAGTTTGGGCCGAGGGAGAGAAGGTGTACAAGAGCTTCCTCCTAGTCCTGAAAATCTGTTTCTTGAAGCTATAGCTCGTAGTGGTGAGAAGCATTGTGATATTTCTAGCTGTAAGACTTTAGTTGATAGCCGTGAATCATATCGGACCAGAGCGTGTAAGGATGCAAGTGTGGTGTCTTGTGATAATGTGAATACAAGTGTGTCCAGTGAGATGAATAAATGTGATACAAAAGTTGTTAGTGGAAAAAGTTTGCAATTATCAAGTGAAACAAGATGCATCGAGGCCAAGAAGGTTACCCACAAGATGAGTGTCTTCACTGCCAGCAGTGAGCCAGCCAAACCCGTCATATCTCAGCCCCAGAAGCAGACTTCACAAACTCTTGTTAAAAGTCCATTTAGTGCAGTTTTATCAAGTATTCAAAAAGAGAATAATAGAGTTCTGGAAGATGAACAAAGCCATTGTCAAGAAACTGAAAAAACAAAAGCCTCCCAAATAGGAAGAGAGTTTGTTAAAAGGGCATTAACATTTGAAGTTCAAAAGTCTGAGGGAATCTTGAGATCAGAGACTCACACAAATGGAACCATCCAAAACAAAGAAAGGACCACAAATGAAGTAGGTAACCAGAATGGTGTGGTGCAGAATGGTAAAGATCTGGACAGACCCTTGCGGGACACTCGTGAAGGGTTTGCCAAGAGCACTAGTTTGCTCAAACACTTGATGACTAAAAGTCATCATCAAACTCAGGACATCACTCAGGGCAATAAGCAAATAAAACTTGAAAAAGATGACATGGATTGGAAGGAGCTGGAAGAGCAACAACAGCTGGAAACACAGGAGATGGAAGTGTTAGAAAACCAAGAGATCTCTGTTGACAGTGAAGTAGAAAAAATATGCAATGAAAAGGGTGTCCCCATTCCCTCTGCAAGTGCAAAGGCTCAGTTCCGGAGGTCCTTGGACTCGGCCACAAACATGGTGTTCCACAGCAAGACTGGATTGCCACTCACCTCGTCTCCAGCGCCTCTCAGAAAAGGGAAACGCTTTGACTATGATTCCACCTTGAACTGTGTTGCTGCAATTAAGAGGTGAGTGTATCACAATAACACTGGAAGGCAATTACACTATTTTTATTTTACTTTAAGAATTTCAAACATTATTTGCATAGTATTTTACTATTTTTTTTTGGTCTGCATTTCTTCAGAGTTAAAAACACCATTCGATCGGAAATTACGTATAATGATGATTTATACATACTACTAAATTTTATAGGGTTTTACATTATGACCAGGCTTCTCTTGATTCTTTTATTATACTTCTACAAAATTAAAGTAATGTAAGTTTTGGGGAAATTAAAGGAAGGATTGTCAGAGAAGATGCAGTGAAAGAGAGATGGGGTGAATATTGTGAAGAGATTAGTTATAAGAAAACCAAGAGAGAATGGTAGTAATGAATGCCTTAAATGATACTCACAGGAAATAAAGTATTGACAACTTTAAGATAGAATGAAATGTAGAATGATACAATAAGTTCAAGAGTTGGAATGGCATGATTTAAAGGAGGTTAAGATGAAGTTGAAAATGTTGAAATTAATACTACTTTAAATTATGGTATTTTTATGGAAAGTGAAAAAATCTTGAATAAGAAAGAATAATTGGCATGGTGTTTGTTTGGGAATATTATTTCTTGTTTTAGCTATTATTTACTGGTTTATTTATTTTATTTTTTTGTTTTGTTTTGTTGGATGCCACCTTGCAGGGTAAGACAAGTTGAGCAGGAAAGAAAACTTTCATTTGGACTACCACGCTCCACTTCACATTCGCTTAGTAATGACCACAATAATTTTGTTAATAATTGTTTGGTTTGACAGTTTTCCTTCACCTCAGTCTAGGTCTTGTATTTGTGTTGTGTTGCATTTAACTGACCTTTTCACAAAAAAATTTTTAGATCGACATCGTTCCACTGCAGTGCTCTGTACACGTGCGACAGTGAAGAAGATGAGAACTACTCTGTGGAGATGAGTGCCAACAATGAGGTGCACAACCATGCCTACAAAACCACCCAGCTGTCCCTCTCAGCCCCTGCCACTGTGACCTGCTCCAACCTTCTGGGCAGCTTTGAAGAGTGTGTGCTGAACGGCCGCCTGGAACCTGTGTCCACTGTGCAGGGCTTCACTGCTGAGATAGCTGCCTCTGGGGCCTTCTGTCCCAAACGCACCACCAAACCTGTTACTGTGTTCTTCTACACCCTCTGTGATAATGACCAGATCTCATCCCCCTACATGGTATGCACTAATTTTTTATTCAGATTGAACATTGCTTAATGGCTAAGAAATGATATTTTTACTCTCTACTTTGATGTTCTCCTCAGGAACCCTCTCCAAAATGAACCTTGAGATGGGATGAGAAGTCCTAACATAACCTAACCTAACTTATAGCAATATAACTCATAAAGCAAAACTATTATGAAGCTAGTGTTGAGTAGAATGAGCTCATTAGTTTTGAATTAAACACATGGAAGCAAAGGATGGCTGATGATCCACCAGTCAAGGATGTTTACTCCAGTTAATGGTATATAGTTAGCTTGCATGTAGGATTTTCAGGATTTTCATTATCTTATTATACACATTAGTTTCTCAGGTTTGACGTCTGGGCAGTGGATATATATAGTGTACTGTATGTATTTTTTTCTTTATGATCTTCAATAAATCTGTTTCAGGGTCACATAAACCTGGGCAAGAAAGGCTACCATGTGCCCAACAAAGGCACAGTGCAGGTGACTCTGTTCAACCCCCATGGTACTGTGGTAAAGATGTTCGTGGTGATGTATGACCTGTCAGACATGCCACCCAATTCCCGTACCTTTGTCCGGCAGCGCACTCTCAACATGCCTGTTGGGGCGAGTGACTCAGATGCCAATGCTCACCAGTGGCTGCGTTACCTCATACACCTCAGGTAACTTTCAGTGAAGGTAGCATTTTTATTAAATTAGGTTTTAGTGATGCTGTCTTGGTATAATGATAACAGAACATAATATAAGCTTTCTTGAGTCACTATGATGGTGAAAGTGGTCACAAGGTAGACACAGCATAGTTGGCTGGCTGTTGACATGCTTTTTCATTGTGCAGTGGAGACTCAATACTCAACTTAATTAATTCCAAATGGCTGTTTGAGTATCAAAGTTCAGCTATCAATACCTATAAATCAGGTAATTTGTTCTAATCGTAGTAAAACATCAAATTAAAAAAAAATTCAATGTAATTTTTTTTTATGATTTTGATTTGTACATACTGTAAGTTAAGGCTGCTGATGGATAATGTAGAAAATGAGGGGAGAAGGTTGGGGAGGAGGGAGGTCATCGGACCTGAGAATCCACTAGTGGAGGGATGTAACTCCCTAACACTTGCACTTTTACTGGATTCCTTATTTTTACCATAAATAAGCATCTTTGGTGCCATTGTAAGTTTCTAAATGAAAAACGACTTATAGAATTAATGCAAGTTTATAAATGAAAAACTACAGCTGGAACGCACAAGAATGTTATTCTGAAGACCACAGCAGTACAACTGATGGAGTGGGGAGGGAGAGGCCAGGGAGCCTTTGTTTACAACCATGTGTGTGGATGTTCGACTATCAAGTATTTTTTGGAGTATTAAATCGAATCTTTGCGTTCGAGTATTGAAAAGTTTGACTATTAAGGTGTTCGAGTATTGAGTCTCCACTGTATTGTCATCCATCAAGACTTGCATAACTTCAGTGAAGGTTAAATTCATTGTATTTATTTAACTGGAAATTCTTTGATAAATGAAGAGATTTTAATTACCACTGATATATATGGTTTATATCTTTGTTTTTTTCAGGTTTGTCAGTTCCAAGTCTGGCAAGATCTACCTCCATACTGATATCCGTATGCTGATCTTCCGCAAGAGTGATGCAGATGCTGCCAACCTCCACAAGACGAGTGTTCCTATGAGTTGCGCTCCTTCACTCATGGGCCAACCAATCCAAAATTTTCTCCAAGGAAGTAGAGAAAGTGCTACATTCTTCAACTCTCCTCCAGTCTGCCAAGGGATGTTGCATGTGGTGTGAGTTGCTGGGGCCTCTTGGCAAATGTTATGAAGTGTTGTCACAGACCTGACAAGAGAACTTGCTTTTAAGGGTAACCACCGGTACAGTTTAAGAGAAGTGTATCAAAACACCTTATTTTAGATAATGGATGTATGGTGCATTTAACAGTAGTTTTTATTCCTATCATATTCTTGTATAATGAAGTTGGTTGATATATTGTATGAAAGATATAATGACATAACTTCCAGAATTTCAAATAACATATTTTAAAATCATATTACAATGCAAGATAATGCTTCCAATATGAGCTGTTGAATGTGGACAAAACCATCCTGTGGAAAATGCATGAAAGATTTCCCAGGTGATAATATGTCTGAATGACTGAGTGACCTATAAGTTCCTTATCAACTTGTGTGCTTGACTTGAACTAAGGTTTGTGTGTGTGTAGGAAGAGAGACTTGAGCCTGATGGCAGATGTGCTGCTAGCAGGCAGCTGCTGCCTGTGAGTAGTCCAGGTGATGATGTGTTTGCATATGTGATAGTGTTTATGGATAATGATAGTTGATCTCAGTATTGTCTATAAATGATGCAGATTGTTTTAAGTCTGTTGTTCAGTCATGTGATAAAATCACGGTTGAGTTTTGACGACCGTTTTCAATGTACTAGTTTTGTGAAGGGTTACAAATTGTTTTGTCTCTTCTTTACTTATTACATAAATTATTCATATGGTGCATCCTTTGAGAGATTTTATTGGAAATATATATTTCAATAGTAATGAAAATCAAGTTTCTAGATTTCTTATGTTTAAAAATTCCTTATTCAAAAATTATCTTCATAACTAAGGTTACTTTTCATAAAAGTAACCTAGTTACACAAATGTAACTAACAGATGAAAACACTGAAATACTTGCCTCAAGTCTTCAGTTGTTACTTAAGACAGATTTAGTATGTAATATCAGTCAGTGATCTTTATTTTGACATTTTTGTACTGAACTGTGATGACCTGCATTTTGGCACCAAGAGATGAAAGACTCCAGGAAAGTTTTATTACCTTGAAGTTTGGTACAAGAATATTTCAATGAAGATTGCATGACAGTATTCATTAATGTGCCTGTATTGTATATTTTTTTTAATGTTGAACTCTGAAATGTTTGACAATATGATAAGCTACTCACCCTTTGGTGGCTTAGGTCTGTAATGACTCCTTTTTCCAGTGACCAGAATCTCTTCCTACTGAGATTGCATGACTATATTATGTATAGAGAGATGTACTATATGTCACACTATATATTCATATTCTCTGCAAGATATATCCATACACTTCAAAACTTATAAATAATTTTCATATTCAAAATCAATTTGGATATATCTGATTATCTGATGCTTGACTAACCTCTATTGAAGGTGAATTAGTGATATAATGTTACATGAGAGGTCTTGACCAACAGCCCATTTGTGGGGCTGAGAACCCTGGAGCCTGGCACTGAGCAAACTTGATAAGCACTTTTGGACAAAGGAGTGATGATTGAAAATATTGCTTTGGAGATTTGTAAGAATTTAATGGACTTTGGAGATTACTTGTGGTTGTAAACAAGATATTGATTTGGCAATGAAACCTGATGTTTTTAACTTGACTTGCATGTTAAAACCTTAATCTACATTTGATTTTTATTGAGCTTCATGTGTATATAGAGATTTTCTTACGTTACAGTTTCAGTGAATTAATTTAATTAAGAACCACCTTGGTAGTGATAATAAAAATAACACTTGAGATTGGCTGACATATCATGCACACAAAACTGCCATGTGTGAAGACAAATCTTGGAAAACTGAATTGTGAATCAAAGTTGCATTCTTAGTTTTCAACAATCTATTTTTAATTGCTTTTGTTGAAAATGCTTTTGACTTAAATAAATATAATGTTTAAGCAGCTGTAAAAGAGAACTAATATGCTATCAGACACCCATAAAAAAAATGTTTTAACGGATGTACTAGAAGACTAATATGCTCCCAGACATTACTTTCAATGTCCCAAGGAGTAATCCTTTGAAAGCTGCCACCTGTCTTTGAACACTACTTTACCTTAATGGAACCAGACCATGCCAATAGATTTACAGCATAGCCTTGCAAGTCTGTTAGGTACTACCTTTCAAATAACAAGAATCTGCCAGTGTAAATTTTGATTATCATAGAATATGAAAGTCACTGATATTTTATCAACTCATTTGAAACTGATAACTTTGCCTACCAAAAATATTTTTTTTTTCGTTATTGACTAATAGAAAAGCATGGCTGCCAACAAGTGTCAAAAAATGTGCAGCAGTATCAATGCTGCTTCTACCTGAACTACCATCTTTGCAAAGAAGGTAGAATTAACCAGATGCATAAGATTGCCTTAATATTTGTAGAACCTTTTACAACATTCAGGATTGGGGCATTATGATTCCCGATGTCATTTTATTGTGTTGGAACATGAAGCAGTAGAACAGTATATTAGCTGTGCTGATGCAGACACAGTGCTTGTCACTAGAAAGACTTCAAAGTTGTTGGTCATATTGACTAGCCTGGACTAAGCCAGTAGTGGCTGAAGGGGCCTGTGGGCTGGGATCAGATCACATCATCATCAGCTTTACAGCTAGTCATATTTGTTCATTAACATTTCTTTTGATGTATGATGAAAAAATGGTACAGCTACAGAGGACTTTGAACATAAGTTACAAAAATGTAAAATGCATGACCACAATAAACATTATTTGAATGAGCAATCATACATATCAAAATAAATTCTAGTGAGATTAATTCATGGTTGGGTGAATGTTATTTATAACCAGAAATGTTAAAAAGCTTCAATAATAAGAGTGAATATTGTTGGGTATGAATGCTTGTAAAGGACTTAAGTCCTAGGGCCTGAAATTTCCTTGGATAAATAAACACGCACAATATTGAAGTACATGAACACGTACTACTTATAAGCTGAGGCTTCTTTTACATTGTGACAGTTATGACCTGCCAGTATTGAGTTGATGAACTGTTTAAGCCTCCAGTCATTGCTTGTTATAATCTGACTGCCAGAATATGATGTAATGTTAAATGCACATGTGTGAAAGTTCTTTTGATGGTTCTTGAGTAAGATTTAAATTGATTTTAATATGAATCCATTGCCCTTTATAAACTAATCATATTTACAAAATTGTTATTTCTTGTTTGAAATTTGTATAGTGAATGGATTATTTCTGTAGTATTGTAAAGACTCTGGAAATACATTTAAGGGACATTACTACATCCTTTTAGAAAAATTTGATTTGATTACATACTTTTTATAAAAGTGGCATTTAACTGATGTGTAGTTAAATGTTTTAGTATACAAATACTTTCCTACCACAGATATTGTAATATTTTTCAAATAAAAGAAATTTGCTGTGTAATGTCCAGAAATTATGATCGGCTGTTCACTAAGTTACTTCAGACGAAAGGCAATACCATTTTTCTGCTCATGCCTAGATTTTTACCAGTTTTATTTAGTTTGTTTACCAAAAGGTGTTACTTTATGAAAACTTACAAAATTTATCATTTGGATAATGATTAATGAGATAAGCTACAGTTTATTGATAATATATTTCTGACTCAAGACTACATCATATCAGAGTTGCATTACTCCAGCTAGAGAGTTCTTCCTTTGGGTACTTTTTAATGTCAGAATGGTACAGTGCAGAATCTTGAATTACTTGTTCAGATGTTAGGCCATCGAGTCCATCACCACCACAGCCCCATCCCAAGGAAAGGTTAAACTGCCCGACATGATAAAGAAAGTTGCAAGTTTCAGTAGTTGTGAATTGAATGTCATGTGAAGATATGCATAAACAGACAAACTAGAATGAGGGGTGGAAAGGAGTAGCATCAGGTAAATGTTAAGCTTCCTCCTTGTCTTTCCTTTTCTCAGCTTTAACTTTGAAGTGTAAATAATGTACAGTGAGTGTTAATAGATTATATGATTACCATAAGGATGCATTGTCTCATCATTTATCTGTTAAAATATAAGATTGGATTATTCGTCAAATGTTTGTTGAAATCTGTCCTTGGATCCAATAATCTGATGAGTCTTTGCTATAACTCCTTAAAAGGAAGTCTTTCGCTGTAGTTTTAGACAAATCCTCAATTGTCCAGACTTAAGAGTACTGTAGGTGAAAGATGTTAGTTTTATTACAAACATGTACATAGTCTACATCTATTTATATTATTATGGGCTTAACCAACTCTTAATGTATCTTAAAAATAAAACTGTAGCTTGATTAAGCTTGTAATTATCTTTGAAACTTTGAAACATTTTGAGTGACTGGGTCTTATAGAACTCCCATTTGAAAGAGTGTCATATAGAGAAATATCATTTGAGCTCCTTAAGTTAAAATTTTTATTCACGTCTACTTGCCATTTCTGAACATCTCAATAGCTCTACCTTGATAAATTGTTTTAATGACTAGATTCAGAAGGTTTCCAGTCATTCCACCATACTATAGTTAATATGTATGAAACAACAGGGATACCAGCAGAAACCTTGAAAATTCAATGTTTTGTCTTTCATAAGGCATCATCATCAGGTTCTAAAAAAGCTGAGCTTAATATACAAAGTACAAAGTCTTGTCTAGACATTAAAAAGTAATTAAAAGGATACAAAAAAAGTAAAAAATTTAAATGTCTCTAAAGTAAAACAATAAAAAAAGAAAAAAAAGAACAATGCACAAATTACACAAAAAAATTACTAAAACAATCAAGCAAGAAATGGGAAAGACCAACCAGTGTGTGTGTGTGTATGCACGAGGTGGAGAGACACGGGTGAAAGTAAAGAAAGAGAAAAACTAGGAAGAGGAAAAGAAACAAAGCTAAGAAGCCTATTGTAAGGTGTGGAGCCTAGTTGAAGCAAGGTGATTATTTGTCTGGTTGAGTATCCTTAATAAACAATGCTTCTAAAAGCTTAATATTAGTGTTAGAGTGACATCTCTATAAAATTTTGAAATCAGTGGCATCAAAAGGATGATCACTGTTATGTGATTGTGTTGACAGCAGAAAAGAGGGATTCCTGTATCGCCAGTCCTTTTCTCCACCTCGTGTGTGCACACACACACCGCATAGTGTAGTAGTTAGCACACTCGACTCACAATCAAGAGGGCCGGGTTCGAATCCCGGCGCGGCGAGGCAAATGGCAAGCCTCTTAATGTGTAGCCCTGTTCACCTAGCAGTAAATAGGTACAGGATGTAACTCGAGGGGTTGTGGCCTCGCTTTCCCAGTGTGTGGAGTGTGTTGTGGTCTCAGTCCTACTTGAAGATCGGTCTATGAGCTCTGAGCTCACTGCGTAATAGGGAAGACTGGCTGGGTGACCAGCAGACGACCGTGGTGAATTACACACACACACTCACACACAGGTTGGTCTTTCCCATTCCTTGCTCGATTGTTTTGGTAATATTTTTTTGTAGTCTGTGCATTCTTGTGTTTGTTTTTTTCCCGGCTTTATTGTTTTACTTTAGAAACTTTTTAATTTTGTACTTTTTTGTATCCTTTTAAGTCCTTTTTATGTCTGGATAAGACTTTTTACTTTGTATATTAAGCTTGTCTTTTTTAGAACCTGATGATGCCTTCTTGTGAAATGTGAAGTGCTGATAATAAAGCAAGAAATTTGAAGGTTTCTGTTGGTATTCCTGTTGTTTCATATCTTCAATTCCAACTATTAATATATATATATATATATATATATATATATATATATATATATATATATATATATATATATATATATATATATATATATATATATATACACACACACTTTAAGATTGAGAAAATATTGGTTTCTTTTCAAAATGTTTTTGGAAAAACATACACATATACATACATAACACTGGAATTTATTTTGAACACCTTCACAGGGTGTTTGAACTTAGCAATAGGTAAAAACAATGAAAATAACATATCAAAATTGGGCAGCACCAGGGCTGACAACCTGCACCCAACAGTTCAGTGCTCACTGTGACCTCGACATAATATATCACCTGAGGATCACAGTCAAATCAATTAGATACCATATTGTGTATATCTAGTTTTTTTCTTTTCAATATCTAACAAACAACCAGAAGAGTAGATTGATTATTTCTAGAAGAGAGAAGTAGAGACATTAAGAATTTTACTATACAGATATAAAGGGTTTAGCTTATTTTGAAGAAATTATGCTTAGTACATACATAAAGGACTTTTCAGTGAATATATAGTATAAATCAGCAGTGTAAACTTTTTGTCACTAAACAATTAACATAGCTCATCTAAAACTTTGCCAAAATACTATCAACCCTTGCTTTACTGACCACTTATTATTAGGTTTACAATTGTACTCAAAATAGAATTATAATGTTAGGGATAGTTTCTGCTGACTAGTAGAGATTTTCACAAATCCAGTTTGTAGCTGTACACAAAATAAGTGTGCATATCTATCATTATTTTTATATATCAATATTTTGAGTTACAATGATATGATATATATTCATGTGGATTACTTATCTAAATCCTGATAATTACCATGATTAATGGATATTGGGATGAAACAAGTTGTCTGATAAACATGTCACATGGGCATGCACATCAGCCCTTGCCATCAGAATCACCACCAAAGTATTTAGATGCATCAATGTTATTGTCCTATAATTTTTAAAGGTTTCATGTTCACAAGGATTAATCTTAAGGCAGCGTCACACTAGCACTTTTCCGTCAACTTTCTGAAAACTGTCAACTTTTGTCGATATTAACCACTGCACACAAGTTAGCTTTTGCCCTTGCCGCGCTAGTCGACTGTAGACAAACATGTCTCCTCCTTCACCCCAGCAACCCATTGCTATTTTGCCGTTGTTATTTTGGGCTTCTAATGCTCTCTATGAGAAACTCTTCAGACAGCTTTGTCCACTCATAAACAAGAGCTGCTCAACTTAGCCAGTTGCTTCTTAGAAGTTCTGCCTTGGAGTGTGTCAGTCCCCAAAAAACATTAACAAACAACTGAGCCACATTTCACTGCTAGGCTAGACACACACACACACACACACACACACACACACACACACACACACACATATATATATATATATATATATATATATATATATATATATATATATATATATATATATATATATATATATATATATATATATATAGTAATTAACTTCAGATTTTATTAAGTTAGGATACTAGCATCATTCCAATTAACAAAAATAAATTTTGTTATAAAGTGTTGATTAAAAATTGATGGTAGAGGAAAACAGTGCAGTTTGTCTGACTCAAGATGACAGAAAGAGTTGACGGAACAGTAAAAGGCTGACGGAAATCATCAATGACGGAAAAAGTGCTAGTGTTACTCTGCTTTTAGATACATCTCTTGGTAGCTCACAGAAAAGCAAACCTGTGCCTAACATTTTTTAGACAGTTTTCAGTTCCTGGTTTCTTTATCAGCAATTCATCTTATTGTAATCTCTCTATTGGCACTTTCTTCTGACTACAACTAGTAAACCATTTTTGCACAGTCTTCTGCACATAATAAATCATGAAAACTTTCCTTCTAATCAAATAATCAAAAGTTCTATAGTTTACTGGGTGGTTAACCCAAAGCTACAAATTCCTCAATAGATTACAGCAGCATTTTACATTGTCCTAAAATTTGATATACAAGACTGCAAGTCAGTCCAAGCAGTGCAGGGCTACAGCATGGAGGGACAATTTTTATCTACACTTAATACTACTATAATCAACATTGTAATAGTGTAAAATGAAAAGAATAGCTACAGCACATCTACATTGAAGAACAAAACAGACAGCAGAGAGACATCAGTCAAATAAGGGCAGTCTGGATAATATGAGGAGAAATACATGTGGAAGTCTACATGTCTGCTTGTGACAAATCAGAGTAAATACTAAAATCACCATCACTTGCTAGCCACCGATTTAATATGGATATGGGACATGCATACTGCACACATTTTTGCTTAAGAATTACTGTATATATGGTACTACTATATAAAATATGATAAACTATATGCACAATGTATATAAAAGTTTGATAAGTGTGGCACAATATATCCAGTTAGATGATGCACACTGAACTTTCTCTCACTCTGGAGAAATTGAAAACATTTGGTGCTTAGTCACTTTCTTTGTCAGACAGTCTACATACACACAACCACATACATGTATCCTGTGTGTGTATAAACACACACACACACACACACACACACACACACACACACACACACACACACACACACACACACACACACACCAGTACCTAAATTATTCATTAGAACTCTGTATGTATCTATGTTATTGTAAATATGCATATAAAACTAAAAACCATATGTCATACACCATACAAAAATATTCACACTCTCATACTCTTTTTAGAACACCAAGCTGAACATGACAGTGAACAGACCCCAAAGTGTGCTGTGCTTTGGGCAAGGCAAAGACCAATACCCAGACGCCAACACCAACACATGCTTCCTGTGCTGAGCGTGTTGGAGCTTGGGTGGTTTGTGTACAACGTTACTGTGTGACATGTTCTGTCAGGCAGCACAGCAGGATGAGCACCACAGGGAAGTAGCACATGAAAGTGGCACTACAGTGTGACTGGGATGGGTTGACTTGCTTCATTTACAATACAGAAGCAACAAATGTACAAAAATATTTTCATATTTCCAGTGTGCTGCACACAGGATTCACTACAGAATTTATCACAAAATGGAGGCTGCCCTTATTATCACTTATTGTTTTGACAATGTATATTGAGACAATATTCAAAACTTATAAAATGAGTCTATGAAATGTAACAAATAATTCACAGCAAGGGCAAAGGGTTACACAAAAAGAATAGTTTTACTTTATAGCTTTAACTACATACGAGTTCAACATGTATACTTCTGCACCATCCTATTTGTGGCTACAGAGATGCAAATGTTAATACTACAAAGAACTTGGACCACTGAAGAGAGGGAGAGAGAGGTACACTGAAGTTGGTCACTGAAAAAAGCACTTGAGTACAGGTAAAGTTGTCTATAAGTCATTCTAAATGAACACCAATTATGATATATTGAGTTAAGTTACAGGAGACTAGAGAAAGGATATGTTATGACATGGTCTAAAATCAACTTACCTTAACATAAAGACTGAACTTAACCTAAGAACAAAAACAGCTTGTGTGGAAGAACAGTAGACTGAGATGTGTGAGGATTACTGGTGTAGATAGAGGCACTTGTAGAAGCCTCAAGGAAGAGGAAGGTGACATACACAAATTGTGCTGCTGTGATACTTGTTAGTTCAGCACAAATATACAGAGCTCTAAGCCTTTATACTTTGCTTTTCTGTATATATATATATATATATATATATATATATATATATATATATATATATATATATATATATATATATATATATATATATATATATATATATATATATATATATATATATATATATATATATATATATATATATATATATATATATATATATATATATATATATATATATAATTGAAAGCCACTTCAACATAAAAGTTCAACATCTTCTTTCACATTCACAACCAAATAGAGAATGCAGTGTGCTGTGCACTGCATGTCTGTCTCTGACACCACTTTCTTCCACCTCACTTCAGCCTCCAAGGTGACTCCAGTAAGTCTATTATGAGAGAAAATACTGTGCACATGTCATTATATGGAGCTCTTATGTCTTTCAGCTCTGCATAAAGAATCATTGTAAACCTTTAACCTTGGCACACTAGTGCATTAAATCTACAACAAAATCAATTAATCAACAGTACAGTCTTAAAGACAATTTTCCTTCTTCAATAATAGCCCAAAGGTGATGTGTTCCACAAATGTGCATCTTCATTTCTGTTACAGGGCTTTTTATTCTTCTAGGCGTTAATAGAATACACATGCACTCACAGCCAAATCACATTTGGAATTAACAGTATAGCCTTGGTTCTGTACAAAAAAAATTAATACAGAAAATAGAAAAAAAATAAAAAAGTGAATACAATGAAATGTGGCATCTATTCTTGCTTCTTCACTTTCACAGTAGTGTAGCTGCCAGTCAAAGATAGCTTCTGTCTAAGTCTACTGATGAGTGCATGACACCAGCAACTCTAAAATATACTAATTTAATCATCACATAACAACACAGAATTTTGACACAGTCCTGGAGTCCCCGGTATGGTGAACTTTTTGAGCTGAAACAGGTGAGTCACAGTCTACCCTTGACAGTGATGAGGGAGACTTATATAGTATCTGGGAGCTGGAGGGACTAGGGCACACTGGCTCACTGGACAAACTATGTGAAGTTTTCAATGGTAGATGTTCTAAATTCTTCTTGTTTTGTTTTATTCTTAAACTTCTAGAAATATGAGAAACACTAAAGGATCCTCGAAAACTTCCCCTTGATTCATCTTTCAAATTTTCAGGAATATCTGAGAGCTCTTCCTTCAACTTTGTCTGGGAGGATATTCGTTTCATCACCTCGAGCTTCTCTGGGTTGGGAGCTGTGATACGAGTCTTGACTGTGGAGAGTGCCTCTGGGGTGCTGACAGGCGTGATCTCTTTCTGATCAGCCTGAGGCGTCATGGGAGCCAGGCCAATGGTATCAGAGTCATCAGATGGATGGATTACAATGAAGTTTCGTTTGATGGTCCCATCTATCATCATGCTACGGACACCAACTCTTTTCCCTGAGTTATCAAGATGGCTATCCTCGATCCTGCTAGATGCTAGTTTTGGATTTACTGCTCCAGGGTCCTCTAAGGAAAGCTTCACTGAGGTCAGCCTCACTCTGTCCCGATTTCTTTTGGATCCAAGATTTGTTGCACTCTTGCTCTTCTCTTTCCTTAAGGAGAATGAGAAAAATCTAAGGTCCCCTGTCTTGGAAGTGGGTGAAGCTGACCGTGTGCCATTAGCAAGTAGCTCCTGAGCCTCTTCATCAGATGTAAGGGCCAATGAGGAGTTCCGGTTCCTAGTCTTCTCCCTTAATTTAGGTGTTCGGGGAGACTTCTGCGGCTTCCTCCTTGGGGGTGTGGGGCTCCTAATGGGAAGGTCTCTAAAGCTATTGTGACTGTCGTGTCTTCTCCGTGTTGTTATCTCTTCTTTCTTGGTTTCTGAATTCTTAGATACTGTATCAGATCCTGGGTCTTGATAAGTGCCAATGGATTTATCTTGTGTGTCTACATTCTTGTCTAAATTAACTGTACTGGACTCTGAGGTTTGGGGAGTGGCAGCTGTTATATCTATAGTTTTGTCTAAATAACTATTTTCTTTGCTCTGTAGCACCTCCTCAGTGGACCCTGAGCAAGAGTCACAGGAAAATTTAGCCCTAGAGAGTGAGGGTGATCCTGCATCAATGAAAACAACATCACTTTCATCACTGAGGTGAGGGATGTCTGATGTGGTGAGAGCCTTCTCTGTGTCTGGAGCATCAATTTCCCTGTTTCCTTGTTCAAAGATGTTGTCAGAAGATTCAACAATTTTCAATTCCACATATTTTAGGTTTTTCTTTGGTTCCTCCCTAATGGATGTCTCAGGAGCACTGAGGTTAGCTTCATTCTTGCTCTGAGGTAGGGACTTGCTTCGTCGAGAAGGTTGCTGCACAAATTCCCTTAATATTGCTGCATGGTCTATTTCAGGAGTGGACCTTCTTTTCTGGACTTTATCATTGGTGATAATGGATGTTGGTTCACAGGTATTCAGTAGGAATGTTCGGCTAGCATCTTTCTCCTCTGATGTGGTATGTAAGGAAGAGTCATCTGGTACCTGCTGATTGATGCTGTGTCCTGAGCTTGCAGATGATATATGGTCCTTATGGATCTCTGCAGTTAGCTGCTTGTTTTCATCAAATGCTGATAACTCTGACATTTCGGTCTTTATTTCTTCACTATTTTTGGATATCCTTTTCTTGTCATGCTTCCTGTATTCTTCAGACAGCTGAATTGCTTCAACTTCAACATTATCCCTGCAGGGATGTGCTGAAGGATCATTATGGCTAAAGCTCTTCTTAATATTGTGTTCTTGGCTTTGTTGGTCATTAATGGTTGAAGTGCTCTCCTGTAGATGTACAGTAGACTGGGTGTCGACATTGCTGGCTTCATGAACTTGATCCTTTTGTATACTTTCAGTTGAGTCTGCTTTATGTTTAGAGTCTTTTTCATAATTTTCCTTAATTGCAAAACTGTCATCACTGTTAAATCTGCTTTCCTGAAAGTCATTTTCAAAATCAGAATCTGTGTCTTTCTCTCCTGCTTCTAACAGAGTGTAATTGCTTCTGGTGGAGCGGCCCTGGAGGGCAGACACCTGCTCCACTACTGTTGTCAACTCCCCATTGGAGCTGCGGGACCTGCGGATGACAACAGGAGTGTTGCCATACTGACTGACAGACGATGAACGACGAGTCCCAAATGTGAGATAGTTCCTGAGGCTGCCATCATCCAAGTCCTCCTGCACAAAAGAATGGAACGATTGGCTTTCACACACTGTACTCCAAACAGAAACATAATGATATATTACTGATTACTATGTTCAACATCTTACAGCAAGGAGCTGTAAAATGTTGAACATACTACATTCAATATGGTATACTAATCATATTAATATATAAAAAGTTTATACAAATGAAAAATATGTGTTTGGTGATTCTACTGATCTGACAAAGTTCACAATTTCTTCTGAATGGTGACTGCTTAGCATGAATGGATTACAAACCTTGAAGAGGATGAGAGCAGTATCCTTGTAGCGCTTCTTGATACTGGTAGCATCTGTTGGATAGGTGCAGCTGCGGCACTCCTCCTGGAACCTCTGTATCAGGGCTTCAGTAGACAAGTCGTCCACCATCTTTCCCTTTTTCCATCATACTGATTAACTGCAGTCACAAAGTTAGCTAATTAATTGAGGAAAATGGTTCAGATAAACTTTGTCCTTCCATGATCTATGGTGTGTTTTAGGACTGGGTAATGCAGAAGGTAATCATGAGACAAGAATGATGAGAAGAATGGTGAGCATCACAAGACCTAGTCTCTTTAATGGACAATTTAACAACCAAACCTAAGCTGTACCATTCATATAAAAGGAACAAGAAGGTAGGACGTCCCACCAATGGACCATTGAAAAAGACTATGGTTGAGGTTTGTTCTTCTGCCAGAGATATGGTCGAACAGTTTGCTCAGGCTTTTTTATGTGTATTTTCAACAGGCACCCCAAGTACCCCTGCTGCCCATCAACTTTATGATGAAGTATTAAATGAAGTTGATTCTGACATTTCTGTTGTTACAGAGACTCTGGAGACCTTGAATATTTCATGCAGTATGGGACCAGATAATCTTCACCCCTTTCTGCTTAAGCACTATGATGACTCTCTAGCTTCTCCCATATTTTCCCTCTTTCAAAAATCTTTGCATGACACAGCCCTTCCATCACTCTGGAAAACCTCTCTGGTAGTTCCAATCTTCAAAAAAAAAAAAAAAAAGAGTTTGTTCTTCTCTTAATTACAGGCCAATTAGGTTGACTTCATTGCTATGCAAATGCCTTGAAAGAATAATAGTTAACTCCCTCCAGTCATATCTAGAAGAGAATAAATTGCTATCTGCCCATCAGTTTAGTTTCAGGGTTGGCCATTCAGTAGAAGACTAGCTAGTTGCTTCTTATTTATAATGACATAACATCTTGGTTGGATGAAGGACATATGGTCAACTTAATCTTGTGATTTCTCAAAGGCCTTCAATCTTGTTAACCATGACATTCTATTGATTAAGTTATTTTGATTGGGAATTGGTGGCTTCCTTCTTCTCTCGATTAATGAATTTCTTAAAGGCAGAACATTGACAGTGGCAGTCGGGGGGCAGGGGGTAAAGAAAGTCTTTTTGTGAGTGTGAGCAGTGGCGTCCCCCAAGGCTCTGTTCTGGGTCCTACCTTGTTCCTTATTTACATAAATTTCATTGTTTCTGACTTCTCTTGCAAGTAAAAAATTTTTGCTGATGATTTAAAAATACACCAACTAACATTTCTACTTCCTACTGTGCACAGAACTTGCCTTTCATGCAGAGAGACATAGACCTCCTTGTATCCAGAGCTGAATCATGGGGACAATAGTTAAATTTTTGCTATTAGGTTCTGTAGCAGCACAGCACCCCATGAAGTACCTGTGTATTACATGAATGGCCATCTAATTCAGTTCGAAGACTCAGCAATAGATTTGGGAGTGTTGGTTGATACTACTCTGAAATTCCATCAGTATATCTGCAATATTGCCAATAAGGCATCATGGTTTGGCACACACATTATGAGGGAGACCTTTCATTGTTGGAAGGTGTCCAGTGCTGTTGGTGAAAGCAAATTATTAGTTACCACAATATGAATTAGCTATAGTGGTCGTCTTTTTGCTCTGGGTCTGTATTCAGTGTGCGGTAGGCTGCTCCAAGCTGACCCGATAAAGGCGTGGAATATATTTAATGGATTAACACTTATTGAATACACTGATTTCTCTATTCCTTCGCCTGATGCCAGGACTCGGGGCCACTCTCTCAAAATATTCTATCCTCATATACACACTAACTTAAGCTAAAGATTTTTCTCAATTAAAGTCATTAACCTTTAGAATTCTCTGCCCTCCGAGGCTGTCCTAGCTCCTACCTTATCCCAGTTTAAAAGACTTCTTGCCATTCATCTGAGGGACAGTCTGTTTAAAAAATTCTCATAAATGTTTACAACACACATTCCACAGTATTTTGCATCAGCTTGCATCATTGTTATTAGAAATATCTCACTCTACTGTGGCGTGTTGGCATGTTTGGAGCTCCTTCCCAGAGGTGCTCATCCTGGTAAGACTCTGTTTACTTAAGAAAAATAAATAGCTAAATAAATAAATAAATAACAAAAAAAAGGTCATGGAAGTTTACAGCTTTCACTTTGTTGGCTGAACCTAAATAAATTGCTGTTGAAACTTTTATGGAGTTATATGTACCTCTATACCTTCCCCACTATAAAAATCCTGATTTCTAACCTCACACACACAGTAATTCTTACTGAAGTGAAGGATACATTAAAACCTTTATGAGGACTTAGTACAATAAGTATGCAGCACAACAGTGATACAACATGGAAATTGGAGGTGAAGGTATAGCTAAGCAAATACCGAAAGTTGTATTTCATAGATAAATACCTGATCTCTTTATCCCTAATGTGCCAAGACACACCCTAGTGTACTGGCACACAAGGAAAAGTATGTCATACACTATATACAAACCTAGCTATGACACAGCACGTTATATAACACCTTTTTTGTATATTGTTACTTGTATAAGTGAGGTTACACAGATGTTTCCTACCTTCATAGAGGGAGGAACAGCAGCCACAAGTAGGCACCTCTGGCCTGCAGGTAGTGTTGCCACACACCGCAGGAACACTGTTCAACAGTAAATTAACACTTCCCTCTTCACCACGGGGACGGCTCGTGAGGCTTTCTGACCACGGGGGACAATATTCAGAGGTAAAAGCACGTAATTCTTGCACCTGGTGGTGAACAGGTAGACGTTCAGATTAGGAAGGCTGGTCCTTACAACGCCTACTATCAGGGTGTCTTACTCTTTGAGATAACTTGATTCCGTCCTCTGCCTTTTCTCGGAGGGCAGACTCCCAGCAGCACTCGAGTCTAGTCCCTCATTTCTCGACCACCAGCCTGCCTCCCCTCCCCACAGGTCGTCTGCCTCAAGAAATATAGACGTCAAAACTCTTGCGAAAGATGCACACAACACTACCTTGAACGTTTACTCCCACACCGTCACTGTACCATCCAGGAGGAAGATACAGCATCGAATCCTAAAAGTTGATTCTAAAAAGCCAGGAAAAATTTAGAGGTGACGGAGGTTCGTGGAGGTAAACAAATCTGGTGACGGAGGTGGGAGGTGAGGGGCGAGAGTTGCTGTGGCGTTGTGGTGGTGAGTGTGTTGCCTGTGTGCTGAGGGGTGTGTCTGAGTGTGTTGGTTGGTCTGCATGGAGGTGTGATATTGAAGAAGTGAATGACGCGGGTGGGAGGTGAGTGGCGAGTGTTCCTGCGGCGTTGTGTCGGAGAGAGTGCCTATGTGTTGCCCTTGGGTGTTGGGGAGTGTGTCTGGATGTTATGAGAGATCAAGTTGCAGTTTTGAGGTTCTGTGATTAACGAAGTAATGGTTAAAAGGTACAGTATGCACCCTGTGTACCAGATGGCCTTGTTTATATAGTGCCCTGGACACTCGTGAGCACGTCAGTGGTGTGAGAATGGGAAATAGGAACTGGTATGTGATTGGTGTAGAGTTAGCTTTGCATGACTAAGGGGGCGGGGTCAGGGAGGCTGCATTACAGTTGTGTGGGTTTGTGCCCCCAAGCCCAATATCTTCACTTGTTCTGTGAGTGGAAAGTTAAAGGCAGTGATGTGTCACTTTGTGTGTTGGTGAATGACTGTCATGTAGGTGATATGAGGTCGACATATGTAGTTTATTTGATAAATCTTACCTATAGTATCTCACATATTTTTTTTTTTTTTTGTTGTGCCACCCCATCTCCAGCAAAATTGGAGATCTGGTGGGAAAAATGTTTTCAAGTGGAAAATGGATATTTGAGTGAAATTTTATCTTCTAGAAAAGTCTTTTGTGAAAGTAATATATTTTTTAAAATTTTGAGCCAGGTTTGCAAATGTGATTAAGATATGGGCTCTCTAACCAAAACTAACCTAATGATGGGACTGTGGTCCCCTTGATCTAACCTAGCAGGAACTATGCCCTGTCCTGATCCAACCTATTATATTTTTAAAGGAACTACTTTGGACACACTAAATCAAACCAGCACAGATGTGTTTTACATCACTATATGTGAATATTGTGCTGCTTCATTAGGGAATGCCATCAGTTAGATTATCTGTTTACTGCATTTGAGTTGATGGGTGTATCATTCATAAGATCAGTCCCTCTAATGGGATATGAACACAACCCACATGCTGATCTGATATTTACATTACTAAGTAGCCAAGATTAAGAATGATCATGGTTATTTTCCTTGTTATAAGAGGATAAAGTTTGTACGCAACCTATGGTTGGGAAGTAAAATGGAAGAATCTCAAAGTTAAAATTAGCACTAGAAGGACATGTATTCCATTTCCCTCTCTCAAGTAATAATAACAATGGAAAAGTTGAAAGAATAGGAAGGCAATAATCCTGGTCAGTCCTACTTCTAGCTTTCAAAATAGTTCAGATTTGTACTTAAAGGTAAATGCTTTTCTTGTCTCCCTCAGAGGTGTAGCAGCATGGGAAGTCTTCAGTCTGACATTGGGGAGTTGGCTCACCACTTGAAGCAGGAGAAACTCTTCTTGGAAGCAGAAAAACATCAGATACAGCTACTCAATGAAAAAGTAAGTGCTGGTCTATCCAGTACTCTTCTCTTAAGGTATCATGTTTCCAAGAGAGAGTGATGCTGCACTTTGGGTAAAGAAATTAACCTGTTTATGTCAGTGAGTAAGATGTAAATAATTATTCCCTTATTTTCTTACTCCCAACAGGTGAGAAAGACCATTGAGCGGGCCTACCATGCATCTTGGGTGCGTGGGGAGCAACAGAGAAACTACCATGACTTGGTGCTGCAGCCACACTCCTCCCCACCTGCTTGCTGTCAGCGAGCTAACCTGCTCAACCAACTCAAGTTTGTTGATGGATATAAAGTTCTGGGATTCAATGTGAGTAAGAGGTTTAAGTAATACTACTTATATTTACTGACATGCATGTGTTAGAGCTTTAAGATATGGTCATTGAACTTTTTTTTTGCATAACTTTCTTTTTGCTAATACATGATGTTGTGTTCATCACTTTTTTAGGAGGCCCTTTATGGGGACTTATTGTCAGGTCTCCGTGAAAACCCTCGACTCCTGGCAAGATGCTTGGTGCTCGGGGAGAAACAGAGTCAGGAAGCAATGCAGATGGCAGCAAGGACAGTGTTTGCCTCCATCTATGCTAACTGTCTCTTGCCCGATGATGAGACGTACACTCTTAACCTGCTAAAGTGAGTGGTTACTTGTCATGCACTGAGCTATAATGCTGTGCTAAGAGTAGCTTCTCATGATAAGTGTTTGACATAGCTTTCCTTAGATCTTTAAGAAATATACAGTGATTCAATTTAAGTGTTAGGTATTTGAAATTTATTTCAGTAACTACAAGAGAAAGACTGAATGGCATTTTTTCAGAGGTATTTATTATATAGAGTATAATTGTGGGCTTTGGTTTGGTTTTTCAGGCACCTAATGGAGCTGCAGCTGGCCACCTCAGAGACCCCGCGGCGCCTCCTGCGTCACGGCTCCTGTGCCTTCAGTCAGATCTACCGAGCCTATGTGGACTCTCTGCCTCAGGCCAAGGTGCTGTACCCCTTGGTTACCCGTTGGTGCAAATGGAAGAACCTTACACATCACTAAACAGTTTTCATAGCTATTGATTTGATTCTGTGCTCATCTATTTCTCATACCTGAAGATTTAACAGTACTTAATTCCTTTCTTTGTTACACTTGTGCTTTTGTGTTGCAGGTTTTCCTGACAGCCGCCCTCCACCAACCCTATCATGCAACTCCTGATGGAGGATGAACTCTTCCTTGACATAGACCCCTCCAAAGCTGCAGTTCGCTTCCTTCCAGAGGAACGCACCCGCAGGTTTGGAAAGGAGAGCACTCCGGAGTACAATGCTGCTTTGGCCAAGTACCGAACATGGACCATTACCAAGCTTGTCAAAATCACTGAGAGGTAATCAAAGTCTGAGTGCACATGTGAAGGCAGAGAAGCTGTGTTTGTAACATCATGATGGAACATATCAGTTTAAAGACTGAAAGAGTTTGTAAGAAAGAGAAGTGAGAGGATTAGAGCATGCAAAGACAGGTATAAACAGAAATATTTCTGTTGTAGCTCTCTCTCTCTCTCTCTCTCTCTCTCTCTCTCTCTCTCTCTCTCTCTCTCTCTCTCTCTCTCTCTCTCTCTCTCTCTCTCTCTCTCTCTCTCTCTCTCTCATTTGTAGGGTTCCTGGGACTGTTTCAGATTTAGATGGATAGGTAAATAATTGGTGATTTAGGTATTTGTCACATTGAAGTGATGGTGGTTTCCCTGCAGGTTCATAGAAAGTATCAAGGAAGCAATGAACTGCTTCCCACCTCAACTGTCTTGGCTAGTTCGGATCCTGTACGACGTCCTCCTCACAGCCAAGAGAACAGACACCAGGGAGGTCAATGCCATCTGTGTTGACTTGGTGTTTGCCTTCTTCCTCTGCCCGGCGCTGGTTACCCCAGAACCTTATGGGATCTGTGATGCTCCCATATCACACATTTCCAGTTTTAATCTGATGCAGGTAAGACTTGCTATGATTGTTCTATCAGAATATCTAAGAAAGTTCAAATGCACTTATGTTTTGGAAACGTTTGTAAACCACTAAGCAAAGCAAATGAATTTTTCATTAATTTAAGTTTTATTTCTAGATTGCTCAAATTTTGCAAGTCTTGGCAATGAGCCGATGGGAGACTCATGACCCGAGGCAGTCTGACCTTTACTCCCACTTTGACAAGGAGGTGAGACAAGTCCTGATTTGTGTATCTGTGAGAATCTGTTTGCTTATGACATTTATTCACTTAACATATCTTTAATAAACCTGTATATTGTAACTGAAGTTGGCTATTTGATCATTCATTCATATATAAAGTATAGTACTAGTTCATTTTCATTTGATATTGCTGTAATTATTGTTACTTTTCTTGCTTCACATAAATTGGCTTTTTCTACAGGTTATGTCCAGTGTGGTGGATGGCATCCTGGAGGGTGGAGGTACAGAAATGCCACCACCAGCTTCATGTCTCAACAGTCCTCTCAGCACACTCATTCGCTCCTCTTGCCTCATTCCTGAGGCTCGACTGCATTCCTTCGTCGCCTTCCTGAACACTGTAAGTAGATGTGTGGTGCTGGATGGCCCTCGTTTGTGCTGCATTTATTGACATTGTTGATTGAAATTGCAGCGTGTGCATGTAGAAAGTGGCTGCATGTTTTTGGTAAGAGAGACTGGACCTTACACCTGTGACTCAGTTCCTATTAGTATTACATATATTTTCTGAACCTCAGGTATTGACTGAATTGCTTGATGATGACATGATGCGTAAGGATTTGGAGTCAGTGATTGGCCGCCTCAAGTCCTCCCACCTGTCTCCAGTCCCCTCCACCAGCTCAGCCATCTCCACCCCAAACACAACCAAGAAAAACCTGCTGGGACGGGTCAAGAACAACAGGTGTGTTATGTTCCTTAGTGTGCAGCTTCTTTGTTAAACTAATATTTTTATTTGCCCAGATATATATATATATATATATATATATATATATATATATATATATATATATATATATATATATATATATGTAATTGCATAACCATTAAGCTTAAAGCTTAAAGAAAAAAAGATATTTAAATAAATGAGAAAACATTGGAAATTTACAGTGCAAACTGATTCTATAAATCTAATAGTTATTATGGTGTTAGGGAATGTTATGTATTTATGATAAGTGATTCACCGCTTACGATCTGATTAGTAAGGATTTCTTGCCTAATACTATATGTTGGAAAGTATTGCAGTGCATTGTTGGCAATACAGGCAGTATTGTTACCTGTATATTTAGAAATTTAATAGGACATTTTATAAGATGTTGTTCCTTCCCATGCAGGATCAAGGCCAGCAAGAGTCACAGTGAAGGGAGTGGAGACTCAGATTCCCTAGGATCACTGCAGGACTCCACTGGGGGAAGCTCCACCCAACTACCGGCTCAGGGGAGTCTGGAGGAGGCAGAGCCTGTACAGCCAGCCTTGGATTATGACACAGTGCTGGTCATCTCCTTGAACACCTTCAGTCCACCAGAATGCCCCGGTCTTATGGCAGAGGAAAAAGTCTTGTCCACAGTTCAGGTGATTTTAGTTCCTTGTTGTGTTGTGTCAATAAAATCTGAGTAGTATGTTATGGATACAGGATAAATGTTGATGTGTTTGTCCTTTGATTTTTTATGCTCAAAGATTGGTAATGCTCTTAATCTTGCTTCCTGTTGAAGAAATTTCACTACTTGATCCATTAGTTCTTTCTTGTATTGATCAAAACACATTTGATATTCATCTAGATGATATTATGTTTACAGCATTATTTACTTATTGAGTTGTGTGATTCTTTAGGTTCTCCATTGTAATGTTCTGTGCTCAAGATTACTGTCACTCCTCAGGCATCCAAGACAACCTCCCGGGTGAGAATGAATGTGGAGGATGAGGGGGACGGAGGAGGGGGAGAGGCCACCACTGAGAAGCGGACGAGGTTTTCTCTCTCCCATGATGAGGGATCCATTGGTAATACTTCAGACAACTTGGAGGCAATCAGTGAGGCAGCCAGCAACCACAGTGTTGCCTCCAGCTTGGATGATGTTGAGCAGGTGGGTTTTGCTTATGTTATTAGGGAGGCGGTGGCATAGTGGATAAGGTAATGAGTGTGGGATCGGGCAGACGACCATGCGTAGGTTCGAATCCCACCACGTGATGCCTTGAAACTTTGTCATTTGTTGAGTGGTTTAAAGTTACCTGCATGTCACCATGATACCCAGGTTCTAGGTGGAGGTGTAATTGCCTTACACCAAAGATGCGCTTGGGTAGGTGATATGGACCCTAATATGGGTACCACTATTAATAAAACTGACTGCGCCGCTAATTGGTGGAAGCTAGACAGTGCTTCCCTTACTCTTCAAGTACACCTACAGGTGCTATAGGCCATAAAAAAAGAAAGAAATTTTTTTTTTTTATAAACCACTTGTAAACATTTTAAACTGGCATTTAGTGTTAATGAATTTTTGGTGTAACTTAACTATACAAACACAAAATTTCATAAGGGTGGGATTCTAAATTCAGTATTCTCTTTGGCCATTATGTAATGCATTCAATTTGATAGCTTGTATATGATAGTTCTGTCATATTTTGCATATGTTGCAGGGCAGCAAATTCTTTGGTCTGTAAATATTGAAGATTTTGCCTCATTCTTGTGAATTTCTTTCTTTCTCTTGTCCTCTCCTTCTCATTATTTTTGTACTTGGTGATCCTCAGGAAGACCAGCAAGATAACCTCTCAGACATGGTGTCAGCCAATGTCTCTGGCCGTGGCACTCCCAATGTGTCCGGGCGGGACACACCTTCCTCCCAGGTGACAGAGGGGGAAGAGGCAGGACTCAGGGGTGGGGAAGAGAACCAGCCTCCCCCACCCAATGTTCCTGTCACTGTTCCAAAGTCAGCTGGGGCTGATATTGAAGAAAAATTTGGTCGATTTGAAATCAAGCCTATGATTGGTGGAGATGAAACAATCTCCCTTGTGTCAGACACCTGGAGCACTGATGTGCTGGCCAGTGACTCAGAGACTATTGAGGCAGCTGACAGGGCCGATCGTGGGGACCAGTTTCATGAGCAACTCTTGAATCGGCATCTGGCAGAGTTGGATCAGATGCAAGGAGAGTACCTCGGTGGTGATGCTGCAGGCGAGACCTTTGAGACTGCCTCCGAAGCCTGGAGCACTGATGTCCTTGCCTCAGACTCAGAAAGGATGACTGAGTTTGACACTGATGACGCTCAGAGTGTGGCACGCTCAGATGACACAGGACGGTCAGAAATGGAGGTGGAGCTTGGGGGAGGAGATCTCTTACGTCCAGAGCCTCTTCCACAGGAGGACAACATCACTCCCCGGGCTCAGGGCTCCCGCTCTCCTGTGGATGGAGCTGTTGGGGGTGGCAGTGGCAGTGGTAGTGGAGGAATACTCAAGCCTGTACCCGTTCTGCCGCCATCCCAGCTTGCTGAAACAAGTGGTGTCATGCCCAGTGGTATCCTGAAGCCCATTCCAATACTAAACCGGACTGGCCGCCCAGCCACACCTCCAAGAGTGGAGTTCCAGCCCATCCACCCAGCAGGGGAAGGGGAGAGAAATCTCATGGACAGCAGGGAGGGCGAGGGTACATCTCAGGCTGACCAGGAGGTTGCTTCTGCCACGCAGTCTTTGGGTCGCCTTAGTCTCAACTTGTCCACATTGCCCAACAATGGTATTGTGTCTGGCGATCAGCATTTACTATTGAACAGCTTCATTGGGGAGGGAGGGAGAACGGGACCTTGTGCTCCTCTAATGGATCTGGGGGGCAACAGTGGATCTGCTGAGGGTAGCCACATGGCAGTGCACCACAAGCTGGCAGCCTCCAGTGACCGTGGCTCTGGTGAGGACAGCAGCCTGCACCTCAGCACTACCAGCCTGGCGTCGTCCAGCAGCTCTGGCTCGGATGTGGTTGGAGGTTCAGGGAAGCTAAGGTCCACACCAGGCGTTAGTGCCAGTCCTGCTCCTGAATCTGGGGAGGTGCCTGAGCCTAGTGTCCCAGGAGGCAGTATGGCATCCACAGGAGCCATTCCAAAGAGCATCAGCTTTGACAAGACTGCTGAGCGTGGTGACCGTGATCTGCTTGATGCGGATGCCAAACACAAGCGTGGATTTTTCAAGAACTTCAAGCTTCCTGGTTTCAAGACACGCCGCAAGCCGGGCACTCGGTCTGGTGATGAGTCCAGTTACATTCGGGCTGGCCTAGCAGGACCAGATGCCAACATCCGCCGAACAATGTCAGAAGAGAGTCGTCCTCCCATCATTGAGGAGACCAGTGATGACATCCTGGCCAAGTACCGGAACAAGAAGCCCAGTGTAGATGTTTCAGAGACTGATGGCAACATGATGGCCAACCAGCATAACCTGTTAGTGGTTTGTTTTTTATTCATTGACACTCACATTCTAAAGCATGTTTTTATGTGTGTGTATGTGTATGTTTGTGTGTATTTTCAGCAATTTTTTCAGTGGAAATTATTTCATGGCAAATATTATGAGATTCTGAAAATGAGATGAAAGGACTAACTTGTCACTATCTTGTCCTGGCCACCCACAGTCCAGCTAGTGAGATTCCCAAGACGGAGGAAGATGAGAGGCTGTACATTGATCCAGCAAACATAGAAGCCAGTTATGCCTTCATGGATGCCAAGAGAAAGCTGCGGCTTGTGCTGAGCATTGCAGATTTCTCTATTTCTCCCCATGTGCCTGAGTTTGGAATGCCGGGTAGTGCGGAGTAAGTTGCAGTGTTTTTTTTATTTTTTTTTTATTTATTTATTTTTTATTTTTTTTATGTAGTCCATGATTCCTATTTTCAAATTTCTACTCTGATATACATTACTAGGATATTGTGAATGTGAGGAAGATGGATGGTGGTCAACAGATCTGGATAAAATGAGGTGATGGCATTTACTAGTATATTTAACAGAATAGTTGGAGGTTGTTCTTGCTTCAAAGAGATGAATGTAAGCATATGTGAGTTAGTTGATGGTGACAAGAAGATTCTTCATGTACTGTGGTATCTCCTTTTTCCTCTTCATCCCCTTTCATGTCCTGTCACCAGCAACAGCATTGACAGTGATGTGCTCACCTGGCTGCGGTGCCAGCTGGCTGAGGCTACAAACCTTCATGACCGCTCCCTGGTGGCCCAACTACACGAAACCCTCCGATGCGTCCAGCTGTTTGATGCAAAGGTGTGTAGCTCTCTCTCTCTCTCTCTCTCTCTCTCTCTCTCTCTCTCTCTCTCTCTCTCTCTCTCTCTCTCTCTCTCTCTCTCTCTCTCTCTCTCTCTCTCTCTCTCTCTCTCATATTACTCCGTGATTATTTTTTGCTTTGCTAGAAATATCCCTACAGCTAAGGCTGACTCCTTTTTCCCATTATGGCACCCCAGGGCAGAGAACAGCTGGTGAGAAGCCTAATAGATGACTATCGTACCCGGTCACCCTATGTGGCCTATCTGGTGCGCAGCCGACAGGGTCTTCTCACCACCATAGCACACCTGGAGAAGTGAGTGCCTTGCAGAACACTTGTTGAGATGCAGTACAGTAAAACCTCGCTTGACGAACATCTCTAAGGACGAACAATTCGGGAGACGACCAAAAAATTTGTTAATATATTGACCCAGGGGACGAATGATATTTCGGGGGACGAATGCGGTTAAATGGCTTGCCGGCAGGCAAGCAGTTTGTGTGATAGCCAACCCGGCTATCACACAACAAAACAAAACATAAGCACAAAAGAAAATAGAAACAGGAACATACAAAAAATATTACATAACATAATCTCCGTGTCACCACGATTTTCTCCTGTTTTTCCTGGGCATAGCTGCACTGACTTGTGACGCTACACAGCTGTTGTGTAGCTCTGGTACGCTGCGCACATCCAAAGTCCTCTCTCATGACTGTCTTCTCGGATCTTGTCTGTCTTCCTCTCCATCCTCCTCTCCTCCATTCCATCATGCCATCAATGTCAAGTCTCTCAAGTAAATAACCTTTTCTTTTTTATTAATTTTATTATCATTTTGATAGCATTTAGGTAAGTAAAACAATTTAGGCTTTTTATAATTATTTCGTTCATGTCATGCATACATTAAAGGTCTATTTTGAATGGGTTTTATGGACAAAAGTATGATTTTTTTGGGGGTCTGGAACAGATTAATGGTATTTCAATACATTCTTATGGGAAAAATTGATTCAGGGGACGAACAAATCGGGTGACGAACAGGATTTAGGAACGAATTATGGTCGTGAGCTGAGGTTTTACTGTATTAGTGTTGGCTTTTGTCCTAGTATCATCTATAAGCATTCTATTGCCTACATTAAAGCATTTAACACATTTAATTTAGCCATTTTCACTATTTCTCTCTTCATAACCCAGTTATTGTAGTTGTATCTATTCTCATATAAAATTGAAATGAAAAAAAATATCCTTTCATTCTATGTTCATCACTTTGCCTTGTTTGTTTGCATTGTTCTTATCCATGAAATATCTTCCAGTGTTAATGGGGAGTGGAGATCTTTGTTGTAAAGAATTTGATATGTAACACCTGCCAGGCTGCTGTCGAGGATCAAGGCTGACTCTGTGGTGGTGATGTCCTCCATTGTGGGCGTGTGTGTGCGAATGTTCCTGGAGCGGCGGGATCAGTGCCTCGGCCGCTTCACACACGACTTCACTCTTCTTACTGTGCCTGACGAGAAGGTACAACTGGTGGAGAACTTCCTCACTCAGCTGTACTCAGAGCTGGAGCGTGACCCCATGTGGATCAGTAAGTGTCTCTGTCTGGAATCCTATGATTTGTATTTATTTGTATTGGAAACATTTACCCAGTAATTCTCTCTCACATTTCATGTTGATTATTCAAAGTTATCTTAGTTTTTTCCTAATATTCTGTTATCTGTTCTCCTCTGTATTGTTTTTTTAAGGAGAGACTTTCTTTGTCATGTCACATTTATTACAAAGCATTAAATGAGATAATTTCCATCCTTTTCATAAAATTGAAGCACACACTGCAAAATTTCATCACAGGTCTTTCCCACACCCTCATTTCAGGCAGCACGAGAGAGCAGCTAGATGCTGCCCAGTTAGTGTTGGAGCGTTGTTATGTCCCACATCTACATTCATGCTCTCTATCCCAATGGTGATGGGGACGTATCCAGAGATCAGTGAGTCGTTATCTTTCTTGATGCAATGTTTCTGTTACCTTGTGAATAATTACTCTTTGCATTGTTATTTTATATGCACTTTCATTAAAGAAATAAAAAATCATAAATTTTCCACAGAGTATTGCATGAACACATGAAGAAACTGGCAGCTGTCATCACTCCAACTCACAAGGACCTGAGGATACCCAAGGTGTGTTGAGGCATGCAGTGTTCCCTGGCAGCCATTGCCATCCCTGACTCATTGTTCATGTTTCAGTACTGGTAGTGAGTATCAGTAATATTACCAGCAACATAATACATTGTTCTCTATACACCTTGCCAGCTGTACCAGTATGAGTGTCCATGGCCCAGTGCACAGGCAGAGATTGTGAGCATCAGTGCATACAAGACCCCTGGGGACAAGCTGCAGTGTGTGGTGAGAGCCTCACAGACCATCATGAACCTGCTGTCTCTTGCCCATGAACAGTCGGTGCCCGCTGCTGATGACTTCATGCCGGTGATTGTCTATGTCCTTATCAAGGTAAGATTCCCTCAGTACTCTTCTTATTGCTGGTTTAATGTAATGTGTAATGTTTGTGTTTTCATTACAGGGGATCCTCGCAATTTGACGGGGTTAGGGCGGTTTTTCATTAGTCGAATCAGCGCTTATTCGAATCATGAAGCAATTTTTCCCATAAGATATTTAAGAATTAGGCGGGATATGGACCAACCTCCAGCTTAGACCCCCTCAAAACATCACTATAACCTCTAAAAACACTAATCTGTACTAAATCAATACTATTAAAGGCTTCATTTATATCTAACTTGTTTTATTAAACACATTAGGGTGCTGTACAGTACATTTTTGGAAATAAAAACACTTGCAGCGTTCTCGTGGTACTTGTCCCTGTTCTTCCAAATTGTTGATACAGTTGATCCAGGGACACCCATTTGCACTGCAACGACACTGTGAGCTATACCTGCTTCACACTTTCTTGTAAGCTCAAGCTTATCTTTGAAAGGCAGGAAATTGTGCTTCTTAGGGCTGGGGCTGGAGGTGGCTTTCCATCGTCTTGATTCAGACGAAACACACGTTTTCCTCTAGCGTCAATTTTTAGTCAAATTAAGATCTATGGTTTCTAATTAACACTTATAATAAGATTAATTTTCTTGTTAATTGGAATGATGCTATAATCTCAAATCAATAGAATCTTGATAAGTAAATGTAAATATATTTGTTTATATATTTTTTGTCCTAGCCTAACAGTGAAAAGTAGTTCAGTTGTTTGTTTACATTTGCCTAGGACTGCAATGCTCCAAGGCAGAACTTCCAAGGAACAACTGGCCAAGATGAGCAGCTCTTTTGTTTATGAGTGGACAAAGCTGTCTGAAGAGTTTCTCATAGGGAGCATTAAAAGCCAAAAATAGCAACGGCTTGCTGTGGGTGAAGGGGCCGCCATGTTTGTTTACAGTTGACAAATGCGACAAAGGCAGAAGCGAGCTTGTGTGTGACGACCGGCGTCGACAAAAGTTGACAGTCTTCAGAAAGTTGACAGAAAAAGTTGATGGAAAAGTGGTAGTGTGACGCCGCCTTAGCGACGACACGGGGTAGCATCGGTTTACACTTCCTCCTGGCGGGTTTGCGGCAAATTTAGGGTGGCGGCGGAATTGACCAGGTGGGTGGCGTGCGAGATATGAATGTCGAATTGGCGAGTCAGTCGATCGAACCTTGAAGATTGGGTATTAATTAACTGAGTTCCAATTGGCGATAATTCGAACTGTGAATGGTTGAATCACGAGGATCCCCTGTATATGCAGGAAAGAGGATGGTTATTTCTTCATCTGAGCTAATTGTGTCCATATTTATTTTTAGTTGATCATTCAAGGGCTAACAATGTCCATGCTTCCTCAGGCTAACCCTCCAGCGCTGCTCTCCACAATGCAGTATGTGAACTTGTTCTATGAGAAACGGCTCAAAGGGGAGGACCAGTATTGGTGGACGCAGTTCTGTGCTGCGATTGAGTTCATCAAGACAATGGACTATCACCTCTGACATGGTGACCAGGTGTCTCAAGCTGGACATTGTTTGTGCCATTACTAGCAAGGTGAGAACCATGGCTGTAACCATTGTTAAAAATGTGATCTTTCTCTTGGATGTACAAGTTATTTTTCCAAAACTGGGTGATATGGAAGACAGCACAAAAAATCATGTAGTGGTGAAGGACTAAAGGGAATTTGGTAAATATTGACTGGTCTCTTGTTCTAGGAGAGGTGAGTCTGATATTGTTTTTAGGATTCAGGTTTTTTTGTGCAGTAACTGTGATGCCAGACAGCAAGAAATGCTCAAGTCTCTTTTTGACGTAAGCTGGAAAACTCTCAAATTGATTCACAGCAGGAATCTTCATGAATGGGAAACTGGTTAGGTTAGATGTTGTATGATTTTCATATTTAAAACATATGCAAAATATAAATAGTCTTGTATTTGATTTTCTAAGCATAATAATATATGCTTCAGGTGAACATGGTATTTTTAGAGTACAGCTCTCCCCTAGTATTAGGTCTGCCCTTGAGCACCTCTCCCACCAAAGCCAAACCTGAAAATTTTACATTCCACAATGTCTGTTATTTTTTGGTACTTCTAGAATCTAGGTAGTACAGTAAATTTTTTTAAGACATTTTCTATTGAAATAGCTTGGCTGGTGTGGAACAGACTCACAGGTGAAGTATTCGGCCCTTTCAGTCTATTGTGCATAGATTTCTGATTATAATGAGTGATATGATTCAACTGTCTAAAGTATATTTTAATGGCTACTATTTAAAACATGCAAAAGTCATGCCTTGCCTGCCAGTTCTATAAATAATTTGGCCTCAGAATCCTCTTTATCTGATTTGTGATTTCTTCGACCTGACTAATGACAATATTTATTTATTTATTATTTATGTATCTATTTATTGATTTTGATTTGTGGAAGATACAAAGCCTATCTTGGAGGACCAAACAACTCTTGTGTGGCTACTTGCTTGATGTGATACTCATACCTTATATTTTTGTAGTGCGCATCACCAAAGAGAACTGTGAACACCCTCAAAAGTTTCCTGTTCAGGGCATTTCAAAGAGAATAAAAAAAATGAAAGACCTTGTGTGCTTGTGGCTTGCAAGATGTTGAGTTCATTCACTTTGTTGAAGTAATGCATAGCTTGCCATCTGTGCACTATCACTCTCTCTGAGCTGGTGAGAATGTCTGTCATTTTAAATGTCTTGCTGAAGTTTTACTGTTTAAATATAATTTAAAATCAGGCTGATGAACTTTCAATGTGTCTCTTATCTCATCTCAAATTTACTGAAAACACTGGAGTTTGTCACCACACAAACAACTGTATGGAAATTTCCCATAGTAAACATGCCATCTCTAACCAAATATGTCGTTAGTGTTAAATTCAATTCAGTATTTAAGCATTTAATTAAATGTATAAACACAGCTAGAATTCTGGGTGCTTATTAAGATGTTCTGATAGCAAAGGTGCAATAAGTAACAAGTGATAGAATAACTGCATATTGCAAGAAACAAAAAGCATATCATTGGGTTTGTGTGTGTTAGTGTGGCTGGCAACATAGAGCAAGGAGGGAGACAGCACTGCCCTTGACCCCTCCTGCAGTAGTGCTTCCATTGGTATTGATTGGTGGCTTGCTGGTCCGCTGCCTACACCTCTGCTTTTATTTCATGACACTGTCCCAGAACGTGGCTGTGTGAATTGCTTACATGTGGCAGGCTCTGAGAACTTGCTAGGTGTAAGGAAGTCTGTCCTAATTTGGAAGTGCCTCAGAGGTCTTGTATGATTGATGAAAATGTATTTGAATAGTTATCTATCATATCACTGCATTTGTATATTTATTTCTTATTTATCATGTAGTGTTTTCATTGGCCACTTAATGTGCATAAATCTGTAGGTTGTAGTGCATGTATTGCGTATGCATGTTAGACGTACGTTATCACCTAGATGTGACCTGCTTCATTTAGATATGTCGTGCTTTATCTTGGGAAATTCATTATGTAAGCCTGCACCCACCCTAGCACAGGTGATGGCCAGTGTGTTGTGACAACAGTCCTGCTGTTCAAGAGACAGGGAAACTAACACTCCTGATGAAAAGTTGCCACTATAGGATTACATTTTGGACAGTTTATTGGGACGGTTTGGAGCTTAAGGGTTTCAATATGCAAGTGTATTTTTGGAATCTTATGGTTAATTGGAGACTGGATACTGCACCCAGATAATTCTTCAAAGGAGAAATGTGTGTACCTGTAGTGTCACTTGATGAAGAAAAACACAATGCTGTACCTTTCAGTATTTTCAATGATAGTGAAAAATTTATTTGATTTCTGGATCGCGTTAGATATACGTATAGATATATTTTTTTGTCATCTGTTGAATGAGCAAACTGTCATTAGTACTGGATATGCAAAGGGCAAGAAGTATGAATAGAAGTCTTGATGAGTTTCAGCTGTAGAGAAGAGAGTTACCAGCTGTATTGATAATGGCTTGTGTCATCAGCCAGATGTATGGCCACACTCCAAAGCAAATTTTATATGATATATTATAAGCGCATGTATCAGTGACATGAGCATATATAAAAGTGTAAGGAGGTAGCATGTTAGGTTGTATGGTGGAACCAGGAGTTAATGAAAGAATACAGATCCTGTGGTCTTCCGAGTTGAAATCCCATGATAACTATTGAGCAGCTAAGGCACTGCAGTGATTTCCATAGGAATTAGATTGTACCTGAAAGCAGTGAGAACAGTGTCACTCATGGTGGTTACACCTGCCTTGAGAAATGTATGCATTTTGAGCATAGCTGAAAAAAGAAAAGAAAAAATCTTGCAAATACATAGAGTTTTCTGCTTCCTGTGCCATTAGTATTACACAGGAGGTGCTATCTCTGAACCCCTTAGTGATGATGTCATGCAATGGTGCACACTTACTTTCTGTTCTTATACTTGTCAGACATGTTTGTATTTCAGTTTGTGCTTTTCCCCATTTGTGTCTGAAGCACTTAGAGATTTACTTGCTTACACTGCCTTTTATTTTAGATTCCAGCACTTTCTGGGTGTATGTATACATATGCATTGTATTTTGTGGTGCCTATATAACTTTGTTTTATGCTTTGCTACAGGTGATAAGAAAAGGTGTTAGAGATACAAGGACCATATAAATTGCATGTTTGTGTAGATAAGTATCCTGCCTTTATGCCCTGTGTTATGATATTCAATTGTTGTTATTTCTTGTTTTTACTTGTGCAGTTTTTTATTTGCTTGTCTTGTATTTTCTTGCATATGAATTCTATATCAAAATTTGCCAGATATGATGCCTTTTGAGAATTATTGCAAACATTGCAGTCTGCTTAGTGAATAGAGTGTTGTAAAAACACAGGGCTTTGTAGTTTCTGGAAGTGAATGAATGTGTGTGGTTGGCTTTGACCACACACACACTCACACACACACACACACACACACACACACACACACACACACACACACACACACACACACACACACACACACACACACACACACACACACACACACACACACACACACACAGACAGACAGACAGACAGACAGACACACACACACACACACACACACACACACACACACACCACTTGCTGGCCCAATGATATTTTTCCTGGGGCGTCACTCTATAGATGAGGTTAGTGAGCAGTCCTCCTTGAGCAAGAGGACAGAACGTGTGGTTTATTAAAGGCTTTGCCTATTAAGCTCCAAACCCTCATTAGGAGGACAAAGCTGTCAGCCATGAACCCTACATGTGATTCTCAAGAACATGGTGAAACACACACACACACACACACACACACACACACACACACACACACACACACACACACACACACACACACACACACACATACACGGCCCGGTAGCTCAGTGGTTAGGGCGCTGGCTTCACAAGCCAGATAGCCGGGGTTCGATTCCCCGGCTGGGTGGAGATATTTGGGTGTGTTTCCTTTCACGTGTAGCCCCTGTTCACCTAGCAGTGAGTAGGTACGGGATGTAAATCGAGGAGTTGTGACCTTGTTGTCCCGGTGTGTGGTGTGTGCCTGGTCTCAGACCTATCCCAAGATCGGAAATAATGAGCTCTGAGCTCGTTCCGTAGGGTAACGTCTGGCTGTCTGTCAGAGACTGCAGCAGATCAAACAGTGAATTACACACACACACACACACACACACACACACACACACACACACACACACACACACACACACACACACACACACACACACACACACACAGGTAAAACACACACACACACACACAATACACTAGGTACACACACACACACACACACACACACACACACACACACACACACACACACACACACACACACACACACACACACACACACACACACACACACACACACACACACCTCCAGGTAATTGTAGTACTCCTTAATTCTTCTGATGCAGACTTGTAAGGCAGTACATATGTATACAAGTTAAGACTCCCCCATTTGAGTGTTCAGCACCTCCCTACCCACCCATCCCCAGACTACCTCAGTGATCTGTCTTGACTAGACCTTCTGTACGTACAGAGTTGGGTATTCAAGGTCTATCCTATGACTTACATAGTTGTAGCTCTTACTTCAGGAATCTTCACCGTGATGCAAGAATCTTGTCCATTGATCTTTGTAGTGTCCCACACCCTAGTCTTGATTTTGTTGTGATTTTTTTGCTCCCGTGTCTCTCCTTGTTGCCCGACTCATTCAGTTGTTTTTTGTTATGGTCCATTGCATTTTCAGTGGTGTGATCTTGTCCTGTATGTCTTTCTTTAATGTGCAAAAAACCTAGCATTCTACTTGTACATATTTTACAACCATTTATTTTGACTTACATTAATATATACAGCAGCTCACTTGTCATGCAAAGTATACAGTCAGTTATAATCTGTAAACAGTAATATAATAGTGATACTTTAAAATAATAAAAAAAATCTTAAAAAAAAAAAGACTGACTCACTGTTACTTTAAAACTAGAACCTTTTGTCTTGTCTTCTCAATAGATACTAAAAAGTTCTTTGATCACATTTTCTCCATGCTGGAATTACCTTTTCTGACTTCATTACTGTGTACCTCCAACAGAAAATCTGTTTCATGTGTCCTCAGTGTTAGTGGCTGTGGTAGTGATCTGATGTCCTGAGGAGGGAGGTGTTATAATGACAGCAGCTTTTACCTCCCTAGGTGAGGCCAGCCGCTGGAGACAGAGGCTGTGCAGGTCAAGCTGTTGCTCATAAAGAACAGTAAATTGATTTCTGGACTTACTTACTAACAATGCTATTAACCCAGTACTTGCCTCATGTGTATATAGGAAAGTATTTCTCTTTCAATGTAATCCACTGTCTTATCTTCATTTCCTCTTGTATTAGAAGCAGACTTTTTCACAGTAACAAATTTAAAGTGGCTTATTTAGCTGTGCCAGAACAGGGAGTTTTTTGTATGCCGTAAATTAGTATTCTTATTGCTCTTCTTTATTGTTGAAACCAAAGGCTAAACAAGTTTTAGTAACTAATAAGTATGTTTATATTTACACAAACTGAAGGATCTCTTTCCCAGCTTAAGAGCTTGTCCCTTTCAAGTTGTATCAAGATTATGCAAATATTTTTGTATTTGTTGTTTTCTTATCTGATATGCTTCTCTTCCATTCTTTCCTTCATCCTCCCCTCCACTCCAAATCTCTGTATGACTATCCCCTCCCATCATTATATGCCTCTCAATACAGCACACTACATATCCTTTTACACACACACACACACACACACACACACACACACACACACACACACACACACACACACACGCGTAGTGTAGTGGTTAACACGCTCGACTCACAATCGAGAGGGTCCGGGTTCGAGTCCCGGAGGTGGCGAGGCAAATGGGCTACCCTCTTAATGTGTGGCCCCTGTTCACCTAGCAGTAAATAGGTACGGGATGTAACTCGAGGGGTTGTGGCCTCGCTTTTCCGGTGTGTGGAGTGTGTTGTGGTCTCATTCTTACCCGAAGATCGGTCTATGAGCTCTGAGCTCGCTCCGTAGTGGGGAAGACTGGCTGGGTGACCAGCAGACGACCGTGGTGAATTACACACACACACACACACACACACACACACACACACACACACACACACACACACACACACACACACACACACACACACACACACAGTATTTGGTTCTTTCCTTATGTGATGCAGCTTTCTTTCTTCATTTGTTTTACATTATAGTACATAGTGAAGTCTTCTTCCTGTCTTTTCCATTGGTCTCTAGTCAGTCAAGCTGATTGGAGTGAGGACAAAATAAAAAAAATGCTCATGATGAATGATATACAGTATATGTCAGACTATAGACAAACAATCCATTTATTTCTATATATATATTTTTTATTTTGTACATTTTTACCACCGAAAGTATATTTTAATTGGAAGGAATGTCCAGGTTTTCTCTGGTGTTGCCTGTATTGTGTCTCTCTGGGTCAACAAGCCACCATGAACAATAGTACACATATACGTATATACATTAGCTAACTAAGAGGCCTGACTAACTGTTTAGTTGTAGGAAGCTTGTACGTGCATAGTGGCGTGCAGTGACCCTATGCTGCTGCTGTTTGTGCTGAGGTGAAGACTCCCCTCATTCCCTCATGAACAAAATGAGCGACACTTTTAAGGGAAGAAAACAGTCTTAATCCTACATACAACAGTTTTGCCTTGTGTTTCTCTGCACCTCGTAGCACAGAGCATTATTCTTCTGTGTCTTAGCTTTGATCACCAAGGGGCCACGACATGCTATCAGTCACCTCCCAGTAAGCTACATGCAGTCATCCGCCGGTTCCATCAACACCAAATAGTCGTCACCTGCCACGCACATACCAATTACAAGCAGACCTGAATAAAGAAGCCAAATATTGCATAGTAGTGTATATCCCTGAAAATGGCAGTGTCAAAACAGGCCACACAATAATGACGTGGTGTGTCTATTCCCTGACTGTTGTATGTTGAGTGTGTTGAGTGAGTGGCTACTTGGTGGTGGTGTGATGGGTGTGTGTCGGTGTATAGAACGTATAGGATTGATTAACTATACACAACAATCTGTGATTTACCATTGTGGTTCCTCAAAAAAATTTTTTGTGTGTGGAATACTAGCTGTAATAATAGTAATAATATTAATCATAATAATAATAATAATAACAGTAAAATAATAATGATAGTGTATATAGTGCAACACATACCATGCTGTGATGCTGTCTCCATGCTGATTATCTTGGTTTCTTTTCTCATATGCTTCAAATTGGGCCGGTGATTAAGATAACATAAGCGATCTGACAGGGTAGAAATGGGTGTATCTCATATTGTGTAGGGCCCGCGGTGTGCTGCCGTCTTACCATCACTAATCATGTTGTGTTATTATGTGGGGTGCCCCAGGTGGGTGCAATGGGGTCAGCTGGGAGGGGGCATCACAGGTGTCTCAAAAGGAGGGGCCAGGTAACACACACCTGACTTGCCTCACTATTATAAAGTATTGTATATTTAAAAGAAGATCTAATGTAACATGCGGTATCATGAGCTTGGTATTGTATATTGGAGTCCTGAAATGTGTTACTTGATCATGGAAAGTTTATTTGACAGTATATAATTAAAGTAAAATAATTGGCTTTGTGTTTCCTTCCCTTCCTACTGGTTTTTGATATTTGATATTTTGAAAACTTAAATCTCCTAAACTGTTTACTAATTAAAAATTGCCAGTTTTTTTTTTTTTTCCAACATTTGTTAAAACATTTTGGTGCAGAATGAGTTACTAGGAATGAAAGAAAGTGGGTGGTGAAAGAAAAGAATAAAAAATAGCTCTGACTGGATTTGTTCTTTCATCGCTGCTTCTGCCCCTCAACCTGAGTGAGTGAGTCATGCAGGGGGTGAAAAAAAATATGGATTACTGTAAATTGATTCTCTCTCTCTCTCTCTCTCTCTCTCTCTCTCTCTCTCTCTCTCTCTCTCTCTCTCTCTCTCTCTCTCTCTCTCTCTCTCTCTCTCTTTTATCTAGAACTGGACGCGACTTTTTTTTATTTATTTATTTATTTTCTTTTAGGCTTGACATTGACTTTGTGATTTTGCTGCTGGATCTTCTGGTGTAATTGTGATATCATGACTTTTTGGAGCCTCCAGTGCGACTTGCAACTTTGCGACTCTATTATTTTGTTTCCTGCGATTTTGCGACTGCGATTTTTTTTTTTTTTTCCCGGTGCGACTCCGCTAAGTTACAAAATAAACTGGCGCGATAACAGAAACATGCTTTTATAAGGCAGAGAAGCATATTATTTCTTTTGATTTATTTATTCATTATTTTTTAGTTTAAATAGTCTAATCTAATATCTACACGTCATCTGTCTCCTTGTGCCTCCTCCATGTCCTACCTCCTGACTCATCTTCAGCCGCGGCAATATCTTAAAAGAAATTGTCCTGTTTTCCTGTTCAAAGTCGCTGCAAAAGCTGCAGAAAATAAGCGGTGCAACTTTGCATAGTTCGACTTTTTCAACACATCTGCGACTTTGCGACAAAGTCGCTCAGTCACAACTCGGTGCCGCAACACCCAGCTCTGCTTTTATCATGTGTACTCGTACGTACTACTCTGGCACTTGCGCATTAAACCTTGAAGACATTGCTCAAGAATTCTATTAAGAGTTTATATTTTTTTTCTTTAATGCTCCCAGGAAGAAGAAGAAGAAAAAGACAGCTAATCTTTTACCCCGTAATTACTCCTTCCTTCTGCCAGTGTTGCATCTATAGTATTTTATCACCTTATTACTTGCCACTGCTAGACCACCTCGGGAGTTGCTCGTACCAAAGCATTTCTCCCTATCTTACTCTCTTCCTTGGTTTCTTGACATCCCTATATATTTTTTACTTTAGTTTAAGTTCCTGTGTGGAAGTTTGAGTGTGTATTCATAACTCTATTGATAGTTTGGGAAGAATTCTGCATCGTCAGTGAGAGAAAGCACCCATAAGAACATGATTTATTATCTTTATAGCCTCGGAAAATAGTCTTCGCAGGATCCCAAACGGCAGAAGAATACGGCCCCTGCTATTCAGTCTTAAGCCCCGAGTAGATTGCACTAGGGTTACGAGAAAAGAGAGTTGATCAGAGGAGTGGCAACTGCGCCTCACTTGAGTTACCTATTCTTGAGTATTTCATTCACCTCCAGACTCCAGTGCCTCTCTAGCCATCCTAGAGGGGAGGTGTAAGGTATCTTGCTCTGAAGGAACTCTCGAATACTCATATCGTGTACCAAGTGATCAGGATTCAAGACTAAAGCAGGAGTAGGTAAGGAGTTACCTTGACTCTAGAAACCGAAGCAAAACAACAGTGGTGTCCCTGGATTTACGAGACTGTTTTAGTGTTAATATTACCATGGTGTCTTGAGGCCAATTCTTTTTTTTTTCCCTTTCTTCGGAGTGTTTGTAAGAATGACTGTTGGGTATGTGTTAGTACGAGGAAATGTACTTACGTGGCTGTTCTGACCTTTAACTTACAGTAAGAGATAACCAAACTCAAATTTGCAGGATTATTAAGGAAAATAGAAAAAACAAAAATAGATAAGAATAAGGCCAAGAAAGACACGTTTATTTTCCCGAGTGAACTGCAAAGGGGAGAGAGAGAAAAAAAAAACGAAAATAAAAACCGAGAAACGTGTGTCAGTGTGTCGGTGGAAACTTTTTTTGGTGACCCTGAACGTGTAAGGAACTTGTGTGTGCGTGTGTGCGTGCGAGCCGTGTGTTTTTGTTTTCATGCAGCTCAGAAAGGAAGGATTGGAGTGTTGTGTGTGTTGTGTGGGAGACCCGTTATCTCCACCTCGCCATCGTGTTATCTCACCCCTGATAACAGGTTAGTGTGTGTGTGTGTGTGTGTTATTAGATTTCTGTTAGAGGGTAGAGTCAAACGATGTGATGTCTTTTTGTGATACTGTTATGTCATGTTTCTTTTTATTTTTATATCGTGAATGTCTTACCGATCTATTTGTTGTTCAGGTGTCTGTTTGTGTGTGTGTTTCACTGTTTGATCTGCTGCAGTCTCTGACGAGACAGCCAGACGTTACCCTACGGAACGAGCTCAGAGCTCATTATTTCCGATCTTCGGATAGGCCTGAGACCAGGCACACACCACACACCGGGACAACAAGGTCACAACTCCTCGATTTACATCCCGTACCTACTCACTGCTAGGTGAACAGGGGCTACACGTCAAAGGAAACACACCCAAATATCTCCATCCGGCCGGGGAATCGAACCCCGGTCCTCTGGCTTGTGAAGCCAGCGCTCTAACCACTGAGCTACCGGGCGTGTGTGTGTGTGTGTGTGTGTGTATGTGCAAGCAGGGGTGGTGTCTGCCTGAGCTAGCAGCAGAACGGGGCACTGGAGGGCGTGACGTGTGTGTGTGTGTGTGTGTGTGTGTGAATTTTGGAACACATGAAAATCAGGTAGTCCATTTATATTAGTAATTTATTTTGACTTGGTTTCCTTCATTTACTGAAATCGAATCTGGCTTACTCCAGACTAGCTTTAGATGATGATTACTGGCTGTTGTTGTTGTTGTTGTTGTTGTTGTTGTTGTATTTAAAATTCAAAAGTTATGTAATAACTAAAAAAATCTATTTTAACTATATATTAGTCACTGCATATTAATCATTAATGTCACTTCCTAACGTATTCATGAATTTATTTACATCGCTTACATATATTATATTTATGATTTATTAAGTTTGCACGCACACACACACACACACACACACACACACACACACACACACACACACACACACACACACACACACTTATGGAACATTTCCCTTTAAAAGATTCAGGTTACAAAAAAATAACCACGTAAAACTCGGTCGATTTAGAAAGCGGTGTAGACTTTTCACATCTAAAGAAGCGGCGACCAGGCGGTGTAAGATTGGCATGGCTGGCCATAGTCAACCAGCCAGTCCCGCCAGCCAGCCACTTTCCCTAGTCCAGAGAGTTGTTGCTGTTGTGTTGTTGCCTCTCCACTGCCACGTAATCCCTGACACTTTAATACCTCGATTGCTGGGAATAAAACAATGCAGAAAAAAGATGGGAAGCGCTTACGAGAGAGAGAGAGAGAGAGAGAGAGAGAGAGAGAGAGAGAGAGAGAGAGAGATGGCCTGTGTAGATTAGAATTCCTTGATTAAAGACTAGAAGCTATGTGATGTAAAATAAATATGTATAGACAACTGATTTTTCGTAATGAAGGAAAGCTACTTATTATTTCGGTAAGCTGCGTCCTTTAGGTAATGCATTTTTTGTATATTAATTTCGCCGTGTGTTTAACCCCTTCAGTACTGAGACGCATTTTTACTATGAGTTTTGGGTATGATTAGACGATTCTATTCACATTAGGAAGGGTCTATGGAGGTCAGAAGATTAATGGCCAGAGTCTTTACTATTTTTATCCCCACATAAGTTTCTGAAGCTGTATAAAATCACCAAATAGTAAGCAGAATGAATATGAAAATGTGTTATGCTACTGAGGAGGTTAAGTGTCCAGAGTATTGCAAATGTTAGTGTATTGAACCTTTTCACAGTGGAAACGAGGAGGAATAAGATGGAGGAGAAAAAGAGATCACATATAAAAAAGAAAAAAAAATTGTAACTTTCAAGTGATGTACTATATATTCTTGCGTCAATTACACACACACACACACACACACACACACACACACACACACACACACACACACACACACACACACGAAAATGGAAACAGGAGCATGTGAGTGAGCGATCGTGGTGTGTGTGTGTGTGTGTGTCCTTGTGACCGGTACCGAGCAACTACCGGTACGGCACCCTGCATGAGGCAAGGAGGCAGTGGGTTAGCGAGGGGTGAGGGAGTGAGGTGAGGAAAAAAAAAAAAAAATGAAGTGCAGCGGGTGGGAAGGGTGGGAAGGTGTGGTGGTGGAGGCAGTGGAGGTTGAGGGCAAGACTTGTGTGGCGGTGAATAGAAGTTTGAACTAATAATGCCTCTGGGTGTTGTGTTGGTGTGTTGTGGGGGTGTGAGGAGAGGGTGGAAGGAATGTAGGAAAAAGATAAGAATTGTGGCCATTTCTTTTCTATTGTGTCTAGTTATTTTTAATCTTTGTTAAGCCTTTTGGGGGATGGTGAGTAGAAGTTTGACCGGAAATAAAGAGGAAAAGAAGATTTAACTTTATTGGTTTCGTAAGTAGGAATCAAAAGAAATATATTGTTAAAGATGAACAGAGAGAGAGAGAGAGAGAGAGAGAGAGAGAGAGAGAGAGAAGAGAATAGTATCTTACGACTTCATCACTAAACACCACTTTCATATCTCCCAATCAAGTCACTTTAAGTTGAACGATTACTATGGTCGACTCTTACCGCCCTCTCGTCGATGTCAGAGTCTCAAATTAAAATATTATCCGTCCTTCTATGATTTATCCGCTTCGTAGGTACCGTTGCTCAAAATATAGCGGACTTCGTGAGGTGTGAAGCAGTCTGGGTGGGTGTGGGAAAGTGGTGAGCGGTGAGAGAGGCGTTAAAGAAGATGGTTGTTCATATAGGGGTGTGGAATGAGAGAAAGAGGCAAGGAAGAGTTTGGGAAGGCTGGGTGTTTTAAAAGAGTATACCTTGGAATGGACCAGGGAGTGAAGTAGAAGGGATTGAATTGGAGGTGTTTGGGGAAAAAAGTGGAAGAGAATGGGCAAAGAAAAAAAAAAAAAAGAAAAACTAGCTGACAGGGGGGGTGTGGAAGAGTAGGACAGGAAAGAAAAAAAAGAAATAAGCAAATGGGAACTAGAAAACATAAAAGAAAAAAAAAGTCCTTATAAGTTCATGCGGAAGAAAATAGGATGAAAAAGAGGATATGTGAGAGGAGGGGGAGGTGAGGAAGAGCAGGGGTGGGGAAGGAGAGTGGAGAGTGTGGGAAGGTTGAGGTAATTAGAGGAGGAGGAAGTGTGCCTGACTCCTCCTTCCTCCCAGACCACAGGTAGGCTATACAATATACATGTGTGTGTGTGAGGTGAAGAGAAATTATAGCCAGATTAAGGCGGAGGGATATAATCAGCAGCAGCGTGTGGACGGAAATGAAAGGGATAAAGTGAAAGCAGTGATTGTGCTGTATTGTGTTGGGATGGGAAGAAAATTATTATGACAGTAGCAAATAATTGAATCTAATAAGCTGGTTGATGAATAAAGACGAAAATAGATAAATTACTCGTTGAATGATAAATAGACGGTTAGGGGAATATATAAGTTAAGATACTTGGGTTGAATGGATAGTGAATTTAATTAAAGAAAAGTAATTGGGTGACATAGCAAATTACTTATATTTTCTACCTAAGCCTACGTACCATATGTTAGTAGTTTTAACAGCCTACCGTCATTACTATTTAGGTTAATTACTAGGCTGTCACCACCATCACCACCACGACTGCGACTATTACCACCACTACCACCATCACAACCACCATCACCAGCAACCATACTAATGATAGTAATAATAATGATAATAATAATA
>NC_059281.1:4251869-4254369 GCF_017591435.1 Portunus trituberculatus
TTTGTGTTTTTAGGCGATAATTTTTTTTCCGTGTTTTGGTGTGTTTTGTGGTGTTTTGGGGTGTTTTGTGGTGTTTTGGTATATTTTGAGGGTTTTTGGTGTGTTTTGTGGTGTTTTGGGGTGTTTGGGATATTTTGAGGGGATTTTGGTGTGTTTTGTGGTGTTTTGACGTGTTTTGGGATATTTTGTGGTGTTTTGGTGTGTTTGTGGTGTTTTGGGTGTTTGGGGATATTTTGGGTATTTTTTTGTGTTTAGGGTGTTTTGTGGTGTTTTGGGATATTTTGCTGAATTTTGGTGTGTTTGTGGTGTTTTGTGGTGTTTTGGGATATTTTGTATATTTTGTTGTGTTTTGTGGTGTTTTGGTGTGTTTTGGGATATTTTGCTGGATTTTGGTGTGTTTGTGGTGTTTTGGTGTTTTGGGATATTGTTGGGTGTTTTTATTGTGTTTTGTGGTGTTTTAGGATATTTTGTGTTTTGGTGTGTTTGTGGTGTTTTGGTGTGTTTTGGATATTTTACTGGTGTTTTGTGTTTTATGGTGTTTTGTGTATTTTGCTGGATTTTGGTGTGTTTTGTGGTGTTTTGGGGTGTTTTGGGATATTTTGGGTATTTTGTTGTGTTTTGTGGTGTTTTAGGGATATTATTGGGTGTTTTGGTGTGTTTAGGGTGTTTGGTGTGTTTTGGGATATTTTACTGGATTTTGGTGTGTTTATGGTGTTTTGTGATATTTTGCTGGATTTTGGTGTGTTTTGTGGTGTTTTAGGTGTTTTGGGATATTGTTGGGTATTTTGTTGTGTTTAGGGGTGTTTTGTGTTGTTTTTGGGATATTTGTGCTGTTTTTTTTGTGGTGTTTTGTGGTGTTTTGGGGATATTTTGAGGGGTTTTTGGTGTGTTTTGGGGTGTTTTTGTGTTTTTTTTTTCCGTTTTAATTATTGGCTCATGGCAGCTTTTCAGTGGAAGAAGTAGCCTTGTCTGAAACTTTAGCCAACACTGTGTAACTTCGATATTGTGGCGCCCCTGTGTAGTGAGAGTGTACCTGCCTGGATGTTACTTGCCTTCCCACCTGGTGCCTCGTGTCTTTGTGTTCACCTGTGTCTATGTTCTTATTTGTTTTATATTGACCTGTTTTTGTGTGTTTTGGTTGTTTGTTTTTCTTTCTTTCTTTCTTTATTTTTTTTTTGTATCTTTCTTCTGTTTGACGTGTCCTGAATCTATCTGTTTCTGATTTTTCCTTCTTTCTTTGTGTTTTTGTTTTTTTTCCTTTTTCTTTTTATTGATTCTTTCTTTCTTTCTTTCTTTTTCTATCTATCTATCTATTTATCTATCTATCTGTATTTTTTTTCTCCATTTCTTTCTTTCTTTCTTTTTTCGTCCTTTCTTTTGAATTGTTTTAAATTTGCTTGTTACTCTGTTTGCTTTCCTAACCTCATCCCACCTCACCTAACCCACCCACCCACCACCTACCTACCTACCTGCCCACCTGCCCACCTTGCCAGCCTCTCTCATTTACTTGCCCCACTCAGTCTCACCCCACTCTACCCCATCCCTCCCACCTCACCTCACCTCATCCCACCCCACCCCACCCCACCCCACCCCACCCCACCCCACCCTACCCCATCTATGTTGCGCAAATGTGTGGGACAGTTTCACATGCAAAAGGGAAAAGGACACAGCCTTGTCAAACACACACACACACACACACACACACACACACACACACACACACACACACACACACACACACACACACACACACACACACACACACACACTCTCTCTCTCTCTCTCTCTCTCTCTCTCTCTCTCTCTCCTCTGGTTGTTGTTGTTGTTGTTGTTGTTGTTGTTGTTTTCTTCTTATATTTTTTCCTCCTCCTGCTTGTTTTTTTTCCTTCTTCTTCTTCATCTTCTTCTTCTTCTTCTTCTTCTTCTTCTTCTTCTTCTTCTTCTTCTTCTTCTTCTTCTTCTTCTTCTTCTTCTTCTTCTTCTTCTTCTTCTTCTTCTTCTTCTTCTTCCTACACCTCTTTTAGTTCCTCCACCACTACTACCATCTCCTCCTCCTCCTCCTCCTCCTTATCCCCTGCTGGCTGCTTATCATGCTACAAGCCGCCACAAGACATTCCAGCTCCTCCTCCTCCTCCTCCTCCTCCTCCTGCTGCTGCTGTTGCTGCTGCTGCTGCACCTTCAGTAGGACTCTGTACACGTGTCTGGTGTCCCGCCTTGCCTCGCTTGTTTATTAGCACTGCCCTGTGTTCCACTCCCGCCCGCCCGCCTCTGTCCTGTGTCTGGCGTAATTATTGTTGTCGCTGTTGTTGTTGTTGTTGGAAGTGGTGGTGGTGGTGGTGATAGTGGTGATGTTGTTGTTATTTTTGTTTTTGTTGTTGTTATTATTATTATTATTATTATTATTATTATTATTATTATTATTATTATTATTATTATTATTATTATTATTACTGTGTGAGTAAGCGAGCATGTGAGTGTTCCTCAGAGTTCTGTCCTGTCT
>NC_059281.1:4261869-4264369 GCF_017591435.1 Portunus trituberculatus
CAGACAGGTGTATTTGCCTCAATCCACGCTGGAAGCAGATGGAAGGAAGGAATAAAAGAGAGGAATAAAGAAAGAAAAATCAGACTTATTGGCAACATTTTTTTTCTTTCTCTTTATATATATATAAAAAAAAAATCATCCATATATTTTTTCTATTTTTCTATTTTTATCTTCTTTTTACCTGGATATATCATGTGTGTATGTTTGTATGTGTGTGTGTGTATGTTTGTATGTGTGTGTATGTTTGTATGTATGTGTGTGTATGTTTGTATGTATGTGTGTGTGTATGTACGTATCTGTACTTTGTTTGTGTACAGCGGCATGAGCAACTGTACAGTATGTGTGTTGAGAGGAGAGGAGGAGGAGGAGGAGGAGGAGGAGGAGGAGGAGAATTGTTGTTTTTATTGTTGTTGTTGTTGTTGTTGGAAGGACAGATCTTAACATTTTCACCTCAAACAATACTTGGAGTTATTTATATTAAGTAATTTCCATTGAGTCACTTCATTTGTTTATTTTGCTGTTATCATCACCACACTCAAGCAACTGGACTGGACACAGCTCGCCTTAAAAGTCAATGCCTCTTTACTGATTTTTCTACATATATGAATCACGTACACAGTTTTTCTCTTCTTTTTCTTTCCTTTTTTGCACCTTCGTTTCTATGGCCTTATTCAGAAACACAGCTCTCTCACGACTACTATTTCTAAAGGGTCTAATTGAAGATGTTCATGTTTTTAAGGGTATTTTTAAGGTTTGGGTGATGGACTAGCAAGATTTCTAATTGATCATAAGAAGAAACTGTCTTGAAAACCCTGCTAGTTGTCTAAAGGGGACTTGAAAAATTGCCGTGGTGAAAAGGCAAGGCATTTATGATTATGGCCGCTATTCTTACATCCTCAAATTCCTTCCCTCCCTCCTCCCTCCTCCTCTACCCCCTCCTCCTTCCTCAGACATCTCAACACTAGACAAAAAACCAAGAAGAGATCAAGATAGAAGAAGTAAACTAATAAATAAATAATAGAATAAGCAAATAAGATTAACAAACGAAATAAAATCCAGGAAAAGTCATTGAGGAGGAGGAGCAACTGGACACAGCTCGCCTTAAAAGTCAATGCCTGTTTATTAATTTTTTTCCCTGTTTTCCTCCTTCACCTCCGAGATGACGCAACACACTGGAGCAACATTATAATAGCTGTTCATTTGATTACCTCTTTTTTCTTGGTATTTGTTCGTTCTGTACTCTATTTTATCGTATCTTTCGTTATATTCGTCTCATCCGCTATTTTCTCTCGCCTTTCCTTATTTTTTTTCTTTTTCCTTATTATATTTGATTTTATTTTTCATTTACGTTTTCATTTCTCTCTCTCTCTCTCTCTCTCTCTCTCTCTCTCTCTCTCTCTCTCTCTCTCATCCATTCATCTTTTCCTTGCTTCCTTCCTCTCCTTCTTCCTTCTCTTCCTTAATTCTCTCCATATCAACATATTTACCTCCTTTCTTCCCTATCTCCCTTCTTCTATTCTTCTATTTCTTCCTATTCATCCTTCTTCTTTTTCATTTATCCATTCCTTCCCTCCTTACTCTTCCACATAACTCTCTCTCTCTCTCTCTCTCTCTCTCTCTCTCTCTCTCTCTCTCTCTCTCTCTCTCTCTCTCTCTCTCTCTCTCTCTCTCTCTCTCTCTCTCTCTCTCTCTCTCCAAGTGACATTTTATTCTTTGATTTTTCCTGTTTCCTGTTTTAGTGTATTCTTTCATCACTTCTCTGTTCTGGTTTGACCTTTACCTTTGTTGTGGTGTGGTGTGGTGTGGTGTGATGATGTGTGTGTGTGTGTGGTGTGGTGTGGTGTGTGTGTGTGTGGTGTGGTGTGATGAAGTGTGTGTGGTGTGTTGTGGTGTGTTGTGGTGTGGTGTGGTGTGGTGTGGTGTGGTGTGGTGTGTGTGGTGTGGTGTGGTGTGTGTTGTGTGGTGTGGTGTGGTGTGTGGTGTGGTGTGGTGTGGTGTGATGCAGTGTGTGGTGTTGTATGGTGTGGTGTGGTGTGGTGTGATGAGGTGTGGTGTGGTGTGGTGTGTGTGTCATGTTGTGTGGTGTGGTGAAGAACAGTTTATTCTCTCTCTCTCTCTCTCTCTCTCTCTCTCTCTCTCTCTCTCTCTCTCTCTCTCTCTCTCTCTCTCTCTCTCTCTCTCTCTCTCTCTCTTGTTTACTTGTCTTTTCTTCCTTTATTATTTTTTCTGTAGCTGTCCTTGTTTGAGTTGGGTGTTTGTTTGTCTGTGTGTGTGTGTGTGTGTGTGTGTGTGTGTGTGTGTGTGTGTGTGTGTGTGTGTGTGTGTGTGTGTGTGTGTGTGTGTGTGTGTGTGTGTTTTCTTTGTTTTAGTCTCTGTTGTTGTTTGTTTGTTTATGTTATCTTATTTTCTCTTTCCTAATTTCTATTTGTCTTGTTATATGTCTATTCTTTGTCTGTCTGTCTGTGTATTTGTCTATTTATCCATTCATCTATGTAACCCA
>NC_059281.1:4274369-4279369 GCF_017591435.1 Portunus trituberculatus
GTCTTGAGTGATTGTAGGACTGAAAGTAATAGGAAAAATAAATAACAGGAAAAAAAAGCAGCGAAGAAAAAGGTAATAGGGAAAAAAGTAACAAGAGGAAAGTAACAGGGAGAAAAGTAACGGTAAAAGTAACCGGAATAAAAAGTAATAAGGAAAAAAGTAACGGGGAAGAAGTAACTAGAAGGTAACAATGAAAAAAAGTAATAGGGAAAAGTAATAAGAAGAAAGTAAAAAGGGAAACAGTGATGAAAAAACTCCCAGGAAATGGAGTAAGAAATGTAATAAATGGTTTGGTTTATTTTTTTTTACCTGGCCAAACCTAACCTAGTGACAGGGAAAAGACTAACAAGAAGAGAAAAACTAACGAGAAAAAAAAGTAACAGGTTAAAAAGGAAGAAAAATATTGAATGCCTCTGTTTCTATTTCTGACCCAACCAAACACAACCAAACCTAACCTAACCTAACCTAAACCCAACCTAACCTAACCTGACCCAACCCAACCCAACCCAACCCAACCTAACCTAACCTGACCCAACCTAACCCAACCCAACCTAACCTAACTTAACCTAACCCAACCTTAACCTAACCTAACCTAACCTAACCTAACCCAACCCAACCCAACCTTAACCTAACCTAACCTAACCCAACCCAACCCAACCGAACCTAACCTAACCTAACCTAACCTAACCTAACCTAACCTAACCTAACCCAACCGAACCTAACCTAACGTAACCTAACCACTATTACTCTTTTTCCTAAATAAAATTACTGGTTACTTTTTTCATGATAACCTTTTTCGTAACAATTTTTTCCTTTACTTTTTTTTATTATACTTTCTTGATTGCATTGTGTGTGTGTGTGTGTGTGTGTGTGTGTGTGTGTGTGTGTGGTAGGATGGTTGGCTGGCTGTATGGTTGGCTAAGTAAGGTTGGTTCATAATGGCTGGATAGCTGGTTGAATTAGGTGTGTTCTTAGCTGGCTGGATGGCTGGATGGTAGGTTATATGTGTTGTGGATGGCTGGATGGCTTACTGGATGAACTGGCTGTCTGACTGTCTGACTGTCTGAGTGGCTGAATGGCTGAATGACTAGATAGTTGAGTTGCATGTGTTTTCAATGAGTTAGTGGTTGAGTGGTTTGCAAAGTCTTTCTGTCTGTCTGTCTGTCTGTTTGTCTGTCTGGTGTCCACTTTCCGTCTGTGTGTCTGTTTGTATGTCGTGGTATTTGACAAGTTTTTATTTCTTGTTTTTCTTTTTTTATTTCTTTTAGTATATCATGAATTTCTTCTAATAATGTTACTCTCTCTCTCTCTCTCTCTCTCTCTCTCTCTCTCTCTCTCTCTCTCTCTCTCTCTCTCTCTCTCTCTCTCTCTCTCTCTCTCTCTCTCTCTCTCTCTCTCTCTCTCTCTCTCTCTCTCTCTCTCTCTCTCTCTCTCTCTCTCATGATACTTAGAGATACTGGGAACACGCTTGCCTCTTCCACTCCACTCCTCTCCTCTCTCCTCACTCTCCTCTCCCTCCTCTCCATACCTTCTCTCCTCCAACCCCTCCCATTTCTTACCTCCTACCCTTCATAACGGACCAAGAGGAGGAGGAGGAGGAGGAGGAGGAGGAGGAGATGAACCCTCCCCTTTGCCTCTCACTTCTCTCACCCAAACGTTTCATTATTTTCTTTGTGTGCTGGAAATGATGATATTGATGGTGATGATGGTGGTGGTGGTGGTGGTGGTGAGGTTACGCTTTTGTTTATTTGTCTATTTCATTTATGCTTATTTTACTGTTACGTTTATCAATCCTGAGTCTAATTTTTTTTAATAACCTCAATGAAAAAGACATGAAAGGTGACTTCAGTAATGAGTAAAGGTATGCCAGTAATAAAAAGGTAAGATAAAGGACGTGGAGATTATTACCACAAGTGTCAGTAAGGAAGGTGTTTTTATGGGAGAGGAGTTTTGACCGAGGGACGAACAATAAGTAAATAGAATAGAGAGAATAAAAAAAAAAAAAAAAGGCCTGCTGAGGTGCTGATCCCGAAAGAGTAGAGTTGACACACACACACACACACACACACACACACACACACACACACACACACACACACACACACACACACACACACACACACACACACACACACACACACACACACACACACACACACACACACACACACACACACACACACACACACACACACTATATATATATATAAATAAATTGAATGAATAAATAACGTCTTGCACTCCGACACGAAAGAATTAATAGCACCAGAAGCAATGTGTGAAGTCTTTACAAACATCTATAGGAAAGTTAACCACGAAAAATATAATAAATAAGTAAAATGAATAAATAGATAATACAGTTTACAATTTCCTCCCAGTTTAGAGATTACATGTGGCTGTGGAACAAGTGAAGATGTCTCAGAGTGGTTGATATTGAGTGTTTAGTGTTGCAAGCGGCTGTCAGAGGGTTAAAGGACACAAAAACACACATAGAAGTATAAATGTGTTGTATAGAATTGAATAAAACACTAATTCTTTTCTCTCTTTCAGGTTGGTTCTACTCGTCACCCTCACGTCACCTCTCCCTCTCCCTCTCCCTCTCTCCCAGCATAAGCATTCTAAACACTCAACGGAGCATCAGTGAGTATAGTGTGGCATAGTACCTAGTTATATTTCTCTCTCTCTCTCTCTCTCTCTCTCTCTCTCTCTCTCTCTCTCTCTCTCTCTCTCTCTCTCTCTCTCTCTAAGGTCACAGTTCACGTCATTGTATATATTTTCTTTTTTTCTCTTTCTCTTTTTTCTCTTCTCTTTTTTATAACACCTGTCTCCGCGCGATCTTATCTGACTTGTCCCTCCACAGGTGAGATACACGGCTCATTAGGCAGGTGTGACAGGTGTGTGAAGGTGTGTGGAGGGGAGAAGAAGAGGAGGAGGAGGAGGAGGAGGAGGAGGAGGGCGTCTGAAAGAGGGAGGAAGGGTGGAGGCTTGGAGAGAGAAGGGAGAGGAAGGGAGTTGCCTGGAGGAAAGGGAAGGAAAAGGAGGATAAGGTGAGGCAAGGACGTATGAGAGAGAGAGAGAGAGAGAGAGAGAGAGAGGGGAGTTTGTCTTTGCAGAAACTTATGGATGAGTAAGAAGAAAGAAAGAATAAAGAAGGAGGAGGAGGAGGAGGAGGAGGAGGAGGAGGAGGAGGAGGAGGAGGAGGAGGAGGAGGAGGAGGAGGAGGAGGAGGAGGAGGAGGAGGAGGAGGAGGAGGAGGAGGAGGAGGAGGAGGAGGAGGAGGAGGAGGAGGAGGAGGAGGAGGAGGAGGAGGAGGAGAAGAAGAAGAAGAAGAAGAAGAAGAAGAAGAAGAAGAAGAAGAAGAAGAAGGAATGAAAATAGAAAGGGAAAGATGACAATACCTCGCTAATGAACACACACACACACACACACACACACACACACACACACACACACACACACACACACACACACACACACACACACACACACTTTGCACGCACTGTTAATAAGCCTAATGGGATTTTTTAGGGTTTTTTAGGCCTAAATTATGTGACCAGAGCACATTAATGGAGTAACCAGCTTGTATTCTACCTGGTGATGATGATGATGATGATGATGATGATGATGATGATGATGAGCAGTTCACCATCAGTTCATTAACACCATTTCATCACCTTCCCTTCGCTATCACCAATTCACTATCATTTCACCATTGCGTCACCATCATCGGTTCACCATCACCAGACGCGCACAACTACCACCACCACCACCACCACCTCCTCCTCCTCCATCAATCACCATTATTATACAGCACACACTTTCCCTGCACCACGAAGCTTCCCTCTTCACCACTCCTTTTCTTTCTCCTTTCACCATTATCACCATCCACCAGTAGTAGTAGTAGTAGTAGTAGTAGTAGTAGTAGTAGTAGTAGTAGTAGTAGTAGTAGTAGTAGTAGTAGTAGTAGTAGTAGTAGTAGTGGTAGAAATAGTAGTAGTAGTAGTAGTGGTGGTGGTAGTGGTGGTGGTGGTGGTGAAGCTAGAAAAAAGAATAAGTAATAGTAGCAGTAGTATCACCACCACCTTCACCACCACCATCACTCTAACTGGTGATGGTGAGCTGACAGTGAACTGGATTGTATAAACTGTTCCCGATCAAAATGCCTTTCACTTTTTCTTCCTCCTTCTCTCCACCTTCCCTTCCCTTTTTCCTCCCATTCTCTCCCCTTCACCTCACCACTACCTCCCCTCATCCGCCAGCAACGCCGCTCCTTCACCGCACGCCCACCCGCCCATACCCTCCCCTTACTCTGCACCCCCACCCAGAGGTGACATCAACCCTACACCGCCTCAACACCTCTCACTCCCACACACACACACACACACACACACACACACACACACACACACACACACACACACACACACACACACACACACACACACAGTCACACACAGAAATGTAAACATTTCGTAAGTATAAGAAAGGACACTTCTGACTCTCTCTCTCTCTCTCTCTCTCTCTCTCTCTCTCTCTCTCTCTCTCTCTCTCTCTCTCTCTCTCTCTCTCTCTCTCTCTCTCTCTCTCTCTCTCTCTCTCTCTCTCTCTCTCTCACACACACACACACACACACACACACACACACACACACACACACACACACCGAGGGATTCATCCTCAAGTTAGTTTCAGGTGACAGGCACCGTAATTGCTCCTTATCTGCGCCCTGAGGTGTCGTAAACTCTCCTCCTCCTCCTCCTCCTCCTCCTCCTCCTCCTCCTCCTCCTCCTCCTCCTCCTCCTCCTCCTCCTCCTCCTCCTCCTTCCGTGAACTAAATGTAAAGATTATCTATTATTGTATACATGTGAAATATTTAAATGTTTGCGTGCTTAAAAAGATTAAAAGAAAAAAAATGCTAAAGTAAGGAAGCTGCAAGAAGAGAAGCCATCTGGTCTACACTCACACGGCAGTCATTTCCACCTATCACATTTATCCATACC
>NC_059281.1:4284369-4289369 GCF_017591435.1 Portunus trituberculatus
CTCCTCCTCCTCTCAGGACTCTCACCTCTCACACTTTCTCCTTAGATCCTGAAATTCCGTGTGTGTGTGTGTGTGTGTGTGTGTGTGTGTGTGTGTGTGTCCTTGATGTGCACATGTTGGAGGTGTGTAGATTCATGATGCACACGTGAAGAAAGGTGAGGGATGAGTGAACGTGTGTGTGTGTGTGTGTGTGTGTGTGTGTGTGTGTGTGTGTGTGTGTGTGTGTCCTTGATGTACAGGTGTGTTTTGGAAGTCTGGGAGAGAGAGAGAGAGAGAGAGAGAGAGAGAGAGAGAGAGAGAGAGAGAGAGAGAGAGAGTCAGTGATCTGACCAAATCAAACCTAACCTAACCTAACCTAACCAAACCCAACTTAAACCTAACCTAACTTAACCAAACTTAACCTAACCTAACTAAATCTCACCTAACCTCACCGCTACCTTTACCTTTCCTCTCATCAGGGCCGCAGGTAAAGGTTCCCCTAAGCACTATGCAAATCAATGCTATAATTCAGACTACAGAACTCTCTTTCGCCTCTCTCACCCTTGTCTTGCCTCCACGCCGGCCTGTGCTGGTGGGAGGTGTGGCTGTGTATGGGTAGGAGAAGGTGAGGTAGAGGGGGGGAGTGCGATTCTCTCTCTCTCTCTCTCTCTCTCTCTCTCTCTCTCTCTCTCTCTCGTCCTTCATGATCTCTCTTTATCTCTTTTCATGCGGGTTTTCTGTTTATCTATCTCTTTGTTTGTTTGATGGAAGTGATCATGAGAGAGAGAGAGAGAGAGAGAGAGAGAGAGAGAGAGAGAGAGAGAGAGAGAGAGAGATGCGTAATGAAGAAAGAAGAAAAAGAACAATGGTGTAATGTATCTGTATCTTGATCGCACTTGAGTATGTATGTATGTATGTATGTAAGTTCGTATGAAGATTAGTATCACACTTCATTTTTCCTGTACAATTTTAGGCCTATTATCGTACACTCACATCACTGGTTAGGCCTCTAGTTATTTACATGTCTGATATCTGCGTCACTCGTGTGCAGGTGTTTGTCCTTGTGTGTGTGTGTGTGTGTGTGTGTGTGTGTGTGTGTGTGTGTACTCCGCTAAAAACTGGTCAGGAATTTGTGTGGACGGTGCTCACTACTCTGAGGAGGCGGAGGAGGCGGAGGAGGAGGAGGAGAAGGAGGAGGAGGAGCGGTGAATGACGTAAGCAGAGCCGTTGGTGAGCAGGGAAAGAAAACAAGACAAGTCAGTCCTTGGAATCAGTTACTGTGTTTGCGATTGACGCCTTGGAGAGACTTTTACCTAATCTCAATGGTGTATGTGTTGGGGGGAGGGGTGTCGCGTGTGTCTGTCTGTCTGGCTGGCTTTCTTTCCTCCTCCCCAGGGGCGCACATTTCCTTCTCCCTCAGTTCTTTGCTTGCGGGTGTAATGGTGGTGGTGGTGGTGAGAGAATAAGCCAGTCGTAGGATACAGTTAGCTATTTGCGTAGCCTAAATAGTGTGGGGTGCCCGCTATGTGCGTAATACTTGTGGTTTGGGGTATGCCCTGGAGTGTCACTGGCAGGCAGGTGTGGTGTGGGTGAGGGCGCCGCGCCAGGCCACAGCCCGAAGGAACCATGAGGCAATTTTTAGCTAATGAAAAGTAATGAAGTTCTTAGTTAAAGATGAAAATCCCTTACGTTCCCTGCAAACAAAACCATTCATCTCATGAACACAAGCGCACTTCTTTATTAGCGGTGAGGCAAAGGACGGAGAGAAGCTTACATGCAGCGTGTGTGACAGGTGCACCTGCCGCCACTGAAGGCCACCGCTGCGTGTTATGAGGTACGCCCTCTGAGGGGGCGGAGGGAATCAGGCCCTTTACTTGCTTGCGGGAAAAATATATTTCCTCTTTCTGAAGTAGAGAAGGAGTGACGCCTTGCCTTGCCTGGGTGGCGGCGCGTCAGGCCCCGCTGCTCCTCGCCCCTCAACGTCCCACTCTTACTTCGCGCATCAGACTCTCATGTGGCGGCAAATCGTGGCCGCCAGACACGCCACGGCCACACCCTGGGTTGTCCAGCAGCCTGAGGGAGTAATAGTGAAGCTTAGGAGCAAGGCGACGACCTGGGCGGTCACGGGATGCCTCTCGTGCAGCGCGAACAAAGCGTGGCGGGCGTGCAGCCCACAGGGGCCGCGTCACGTAAGCAGGTGGGGTAGCCATAGGGTCAGCAGCCTCGTTATGGGGTCTGGGGCAGACCCCCACTCGGCATAGCGAGTAGCGGCTGGGTGACCATGACGCCCCCCAACTATAGCGCTGTGAGTCCCCATCCCAGGGCGCTTTGGTAGTTCAGCATTTGCTGGCCATCAGTCCCGCGGCACGCCAGCCTCCACCTCCCGCCACCAGCGACACACGCGCGGCCTCGCGTCACTGAAGGGTGCCGCCGGCCGCGGTGCAGTGAGTCACTGAGCCGCAGTAACACGTTGTCCTCCGTGGAGCGAGTCTCACACGCCGCGCCGCTGTGTAATCTACCCGTCATGGGCGAGCACTCCATGGCTGCAGAACATCCCTTCATTTCCCTCAGCACACCCTGTGTTTAGCTTCCTTCCACCACCCAGGACCTCCTAGGCTGCGGCCAGGACACCCTCGCGCCTCCCGGCGCCCCGCTTCTCCCTGCCGTCCCCTGGACACACACACCCGTGCTTCCTTAACTCCTTGTTGAGCCGCTCAGGGATGGACGCACTAAGGTGGACGGCTCCGGGCAGGGCCACCTCCTTGCACCGCAGTGTGCCGCCATCAAGGTAATGGCTGCATATGTTGAATGCACACACACACACACACACACACACACACACACACACACACACACACCGCGTAGTGTAGTGGTTAGCACGCTCGACTCACAATCGAGAGGGCCGGATTCGAGTCCCGGAAAGCGGCGAGGCAAATGGGCAAGCCTCTTAATGTGTGGCCCCTGTTCACCTAGCAGTAAATAGGTACGGGATGTAACTCGAGGGGTTGTGGCCTCGCTTTCCCGGTGTGTGGAGTGTGTTGTGGTCTCAGTCCTACCCGAAGATCGGTCTATGAGCTCTGAGCTCGCTCCGTAATGAGGAAGACTGGCTGGGTGACCAGCAGGCGACCATGGTGAATTACACACACACACACACACACACACACACACACACACACACACACACACACACACACACACACACACACACGGAGATCCCCAAGCGTGTCAAGCTTCCTTCGTGGTGTGGCTCCGGGTGTCCTCCTGATCAGTGGAGAGGCGGGGCGGGGCGGGGCGGGATGGGGCGTATGCTGGTCGTGGGAGTGGAGGTTACCTGAAGACACGGGAGGAAGGGAGGGAGGCAGCTGTGTGCTGACCTGGTACTGAGCTTTGCAAACACGATACATAATCATCGCTACAGAGAGAGAGAGAGAGAGAGAGAGAGAGAGAGAGAGAGAGAGAGAGAGAGAGAGAGATAGCAAGGGAAAGGAGAAAGACAAAAGAATATAAAAGAGAAAAAGTGTGTGTGTGTGTGTGTGTGTATGTACTATCTTCCTGGCGCCACACACCTGTCATACCTTAATGCCAGGTGAGGGGTGGGAGGGAGGGAGGGGAATGGTAAATTAGCCAAACTTACCTTCTGCTACCCCTCCCCACGAATATCACTGCCCGTAATCCCCCACCACAACCCCCACTCCCACCCCTGTCATGCAGTACCCCCTCCCCATCCCCCTTCCCAGATGAGAGTGATAGGTCAGCAGAGAGAGAGAGAGAGAGAGAGAGAGAGAGAGAGGATGAGCAGACATAGGTACAGAATACTTAAATAAACAAAACAACCTCGTATATATTACTCCTATGTATATTGTCTGTCTGTCTGTATGTGTGTGTGTGTGTGTGTGTGTGTGTGTGTGTGTGTGTGTGTGTGTGTGTGTGTGTGTGTGTGTGTGTGTGTGTGTGTACGAAAGCAAGACACAGACGGAAATTCATGTGGGTTTGTTAAGTGTTACGAACGACAGATGTGAATGTGGGGCAGTGTGTGTGTGTGTGTGTGTGTGTGTGTGTGTGTGTGTGTGTGTGTGTGTGTGTGTGTGTGTGTGTGTGTGTGTTTGTGTGTGATGGGCGAAGGAAGGCAGCTGCATAATATTGAGTATAGTCATGTGTACAATCCTTCCTTCTCCTCCTCCTCCTCCTCCTCCTCCTCCTCCTCCTCCTCCTCCTCCTCCTCCTCCTCCTCCTCCTCCTCCTCCTCCTCTTCCTCCTCCTCCTCCGTCACCTACAAAACAGCTGACACGAAGAAGGAAAAGGTAATAACAGAAAACTTTTCTTCTTCTTCTTCTTCTTCCTCTTCTTCTCCTTCCTTGTTTTCGTTCTTGTTCTTCCTCTTCTTCGTCATTTTCTTCTTGTTCTCTTGGTCTGGTGGTGATTATTACGAGAGAGAGAGAGAGAGAGAGAGAGAGAGAGAGAGAGAGAGAGAGAGAGAGAGAGAGACAGGAGAAAAGGGAAGGAGATTAAAATGGTCTCAAGGACTTGACCTCCTAAATGTTCCTCCTCCTCCTCCTCCTCCTCCTCCTCCTCCTCCTCCTCCTCCTCTTCCTCTTCTTTTTTGTAGTGTATCATAGCTTCCTAATGTTTCTTCTTATCCTCCTCTTCCCTCAGCTCTCAAAAGTTCCTCCTCCTCCTCCTCCTCCTCCTCCTCCTCCTCCTCCTCCTCCTCTTTTTCCATTTCTCCGACATCCTGTTTGGTCCTTATCTTTTCTCCACCTATTCTCCCCTCACCCGCTCTCTCTCTCTCTCTCTCTCTCTCTCTCTCTCTCTCTCTCTCTCTCTCTCTCTCTCTCTCTCTCTCTCTCTCTCTCTCTCTCTCTCTCTCTCTCTCTCTCTCTCGTCCTTCTTATCTAACATCGATTTGTCAACATCACGCCAGTTCAGAGAGAGAGAGAGAGAGAGAGAGAGAGAGAGAGAGAGAGAGAGAGAGAGAGAGAGAGAGAGAGAGAGAGAGATTTAGCCCAGGACAACAATAGAGG
>NC_059281.1:4291869-4299369 GCF_017591435.1 Portunus trituberculatus
CTCTCTCTCTCTCTCTCTCTCTCTGACAGATTCTCACGTCTGTTTTTCTTTCCTGTCCTTCTCTCTCTATCTCTTTCTCCAACTTTTAACCTTTTTCCCCTCTATAATCTCTCTCTCTCTCTCTCTCTCTCTCTCTCTCTCTCTCTCTCTCTCTCTCTCTCTCTCTCTCTCTCTCTCTCTCTCCGTTGTTCTATTTTTCCTCCCGTTTTTCCCTTCCCCTCTTGACCATTCCAGCGGCTGCCCACACACTCACCTTGACCTTAATAACGCTCCTCCTCCTCCTCCTCCTCCTCCTCCTCCTCCTCCTCCTCCTCCTCCTCCTCCTCCTCCTCCTCAGCATCAAAGGGATTGGGAAGGATATGATCAGTTTGGAGATCCGAAGAGATAGAGAGAGAGAGAGAGAGAGAGAGAGAGAGAGAGAGAGAGATGCTGTATTTTCTTGTTTCTCTCTCTCTCTCTCTCTCTCTCTCTCTCTCTCTCTCTCTCTCTCTCTCCCTCTCTCACACCAGTTTTAGTTGAGTTTGATTGCTTCCGTGACCTTCGCTCACCAAGCCGCGTTAGTTCCGAGTCGTGTGGTAGAAAGTGTAAGAGAGAGAGAGAGGGAGAGAGATTCATAAGTCTTTTCAAGGTTCGCGTATATCTATGTAATACTTTTTTGAGTCCCGGCAACACACATTCGTACACACACACACACACACACACACACACACACACACACACACACACACACACACACACACACAGCCCGGTAGCTCAGTGGTTAGAGCCCTGGCTTCACAAGCCAGAGGACCGGGGTTCGATTCCCCGGCCGGGTGGAGATATTTGGGTGTGTCTCCTTTGACGTGTAGCCCCTGTTCACCTAGCAGTGAGTAGGTACGGGATGTAAATCGATGAGTTGTGACCTTGTTGTCCCGGTGTGTGGTGTGTGCCTGGTCTCAGGCCTATCCGAAGATCGGAAATAATGAGCTCTGAGCTCGTTCCGTAGGGTAACGTCTGGCTGTCTCGTCAGAGACTGCAGCAGATCAAACAGTGAGTTATAACACGCTCGGCTCACAATCGAGAAGGTCCGGGTTCAAGTCCCGGGAAACGGCGAGGCAAATGGGCAAGCCTCTTAAGATGTGTGGCTCCTGTTCACGTAGCAGTAAATAGGTACGGGATGTAACTCGAGGGGTTGTGACCTCCTTTCCCGGTGTGTGGAGTGTGTTGTGGTCTCAGTCCTACCCGAAGATTGGTCACTACGAGCTCTGGGCTCTTTCCGTATGGGAAAGACTGGCTGGGTAACCAGCAGACGACCGTGGTGAATAACACACACACACACACACACACACACACACACACACACACACACACACACACACACACACACACACACACACACACCCCGCGTTGTGTAGTGGTTAGCACGCTCGGCTCACAATCGAGAGGGCCCGGGAAGCGGCGAGGCAAATGGGGAAAGCCTCTTAATGTGTGGCCCCTGTTCACCTGGCAATAAATAAGTACGGGATGTAACTCGAGGGGATGTGGCCTCGCTTTCCCGGTGTGTGGAGTGTGTTGTGGTCTCAATCCTACCGAAGATCGGTCTGCGAGCTCTGAGCTCTCTCCGTAATGAGGAAGACTGGCTGGGTGACCAGCAGACGACCGTGGTGAATTACACACACACACACACACACACACACACACACACACACACACACACACACACACACACACACACACACACACACACACCTCTCTCTCTCTCTCTCTCTCTCTCTCTCTCTCTCTCTCTCTCTCTCTCTCTCTCTCTCTCTCTCTCTCTCTCTCTCTCTCTCTCTCTCTCTCTATCAATCTATCACACACACACACACACACACACACACACACACACACACACACACACACACACACACACACACACACACACACACACACACACACACACACACACACACAGTCAAGGCCGGTAATACAGCAAACATAACGTGTAGAGTAAGTTAACGTACTCATTTCTATTGTGTTTCCAGCCTTTCTTCTCGTCTCAATCTCTAGTTATCAAATTCTCAAGTGGTGAAAATCTATGACTGGGTTTTATTGGCAGATTCCCAGCAGGTCAGTAGGTTTGCCCCGCGTTGCCCTGGTGTCTTGTTGCAGCTTCCCTTGTTTGCTGATGTTGTGTTGCTATTTTGCTGTTACTTAGCCTCAGTTCACATATCTGTTAGTGTTTAGTGGAGGGAACCATTAAACACAATGGGAGTGAATGCAATGAGGTTAGTTGAGTTTGTATATATAAGTAGATTAGATTAGATTTTACACACCACATAAATGCAAGGACTGTATCAGACATAATGAGTGCAGAGTGTGTTACGCTTCACGTGAAGGCTGAATGAGACAGAATGGTATGATAATAAAACACTTGTAAAAATAGAAGAATAAATAATGATGATGAATTTGATCTTATATTTCAAAAGGGATCAAATTAAGAGATCAAGAGGTTCACTAACACAGAACATGTATCACAAAGCACACTACATACATACATACATACATACATACATACTTACAAGAGGTTCACTAACACAGAACATGCATCACAAAGCACACTACATACATACATACATACATACAGACAGACAGACACATACATATTTACGACTGTTTCTCTTTTAATCCCGGAACGACCCAAACTGTTTTTAAAGGCCGCGAGAGTTGTAGAGGTGAGCGGGAAGGAATGTAGTGAAGGTAAAGGTGACTCTCACACACACACACACACACACACACACACACACACACACACACACACACACACACACACACACACACACGTACCCTTATACTGATGCTAATCTTGCCTTGACTTACCTTGTGTCACTTATACCCTTATACAGCAAAGGTTTAGGTACAGATACCCTACATACCTTAGCGACACTCATACTTTACCTCATCCTTACCTTATACTACCTCCCCTTACTAAATATACCTTTCAAATGTACCCTTCTTGCTCTGAATACACCTTGTTATTATTATTTATACCTTTCTGGTTATTCCTGGTTCTTTATACCTTTATTTTCACCCTTATGGTCGTTTTTCACCTTGTGCCTCATAGGTGATGTGTTAATCCCACACCTGACATCCCCCTGACACCTGCCCTTCACCCTGACATCCCTTCCTTCCACACCTGCGATCCTTCATATCTCCCTCCCTCTCCATCTCCCCTTCCTCCTTCACCCTGGCACCCTAAAAACTACGCACCCTGCTGTTCACTTCTTACTTTCTCCCTCATCACCCTGACACCCTCCTCCGTTTTCTAATTTTGTACCTTCGTTTGTGTTGTTTTCGTTTGCATTTCCTTTTCCTTTTCTTGTTTTGATTTTCTTTGTTTTTTTGTATCTATTTATATTTTTCTTCGTTTTCTTTTTTGCTCAGTTAGTAATCTGGTTCTCTTTTATCTCTCTTTTCTTTTTTTTTGTTTCATTGATCTCTATTTTTTTCTTGGTCATGTTTTTTTTTCTTTTCCTCTCTCTCTCCTTTTCATTTTCTCATTTATTTTTATCAGTTTTTTTTCGTTTTCGTTTTTGTTGCTCTGTGTTTCCCTTTCTCCTTTCATTTAATCTTACTATGTTTATTTATTTATTATTTTTTTTACGTTATCTTCTCTTTTGTGTACTTTAGTTTCATCACATTTTTTTTTCCTTTGTTCTTTGGTTCCTGTGAAATCTCTGTCTATTTCAGTCTGTCCAGTTTTCTTTGTTTTATTTTCAACTCCTACGTTTAGTTCACCGTATGTGTTAGTTCTTTTTTTTTTTTTTATTTATTTCCTTTTGAATTCTCTCATTTCACACTACCATAATGTTTTCTCTCTCTTTCAGTTTCCATTTTCAGATTCACTATTTCGTATTTATTTTCTGTTACGTGTTTTTCTTTTCCCAGAACATTATAATTTTTTCCACCATTTTCCTCCTCCTCCTCCTCCTCCTCCTCCTGATTCGCTCTTTATTGCCTTATCTTTCACTTAACTTCCCATTCACGTTCACTTTATTCCATCTTCATTTCCTGTCTATTATTACCATTATTATTATTTTCTTGCAACTTTCCGCACTGTACTTATGATCTTATGGTAAAGGAATATTAGATCAATTTATAGATAGGACTGCTACGTGTATATCTGATGGCTTCCTGCAACGTGTTATGCTATTATAAAGTTGAAAAAGGAAGCGATTGTACATTTATGAGTGAGGAAGGCAGGTGGGAATAGATAGGCATGTTTTGTAATTGGAGTGCCACGTGTAGGCATGCTAATTTCTTTCACCAGCCTTTATTTTTTCATTTTATTATGTTGCCTGTTCTCACCGCTGGCTGACTCACCTTCCCAACCCTTTCACCTTCATTCATGGTTCACTTATCACACACCTGGATCGTAATAATTATTCAAATATTCATCCTTCCCTCCTTCCTTTCCCCCTTTCACCTCTCCTCTCCTCTCCCTCCTCCTCCTCCTCCTTCCATCCTTCCTTCCCTCCCTCCTTGTTTCTCCCTCCACCTGCTGGTCACTGGAGGAAAAAAACAGGTGAAGTGAGGGCAGTGGAGTGTGGGTGAAGTTCTTTCCTCCTTTCCTTCCTTCCTCCATTTCCTCTTCTCTTATTTCTCTCTCTCTCTCTCTCTCTCTCTCTCTCTCTCTCTCTCTCTCTCTCTCTCTCTCTCTCTCTCTCTCTCTCTCTCTCTCTCTCTCTCTCTTCTCTTCCTCTCTTTCCTTCCTACTTTTCTATATGTTTGGCTCTTCATTATTTCATTTTTAATCTTTCTTATTTTCTTTCCTTATTTCTGTTTAATTTTCTTATTTTCTTCTTTGTCTCTCCCTTTATTCTCTTGACCATTTCTTTCCAGTCTCTCTCTCTCTCTCTCTCTCTCTCTCTCTCTCTCTCTCTCTCTCTCTCTCTCTCTCTCTCTCTCTCTCTCTCTCTCTCTCTCTCTCTCTCTCTCTCTCTCTCTCTCTCTCTCTCTCGTCTCCTTTCAGTTTCTATTCTTTTCATTTCATCGCTTTTTTTTTTTTTGTACTTTCCTTCAGTTTATTTCTCCTCTTCTGTTTTCACTTTCCTATATTTCGTATTCATTTCCATTTCTCTTCGTTCTTCACTTTTATTCAATTTATTCTTGTCACTCCTTCCTTCTTTTTTTGTCTCTACTCCCTTTCTCCTCCAATTTCCTGTCTCTTACTTTTTTGTTTTCTTCATTTTTTTTTCCACTTTTCCCTGCAGTTTTCCCCTCACCTCCTTCACGTCAGCGTGTGAGTGATGGTGACAGGAATAGCAATGGTGGTGGTGATGAAGTGTGTTTCCTTGACTGCTTCTCGTCTGTGGTGTTCTCAAGGTGTTGTTTTCACTCTAATTGTTTTGTACTGTTTTCGCTTTTCAAGGTTCATATTGTTTTGTGCTGTATGGGAATTTTATTTTATTTTTCCTTTTCCTTTTTTTTTTTTTTTTTTTTTTTTTTTTTAAGGTTTTGCTACTCTTACTGTTACTGCTGCTGCTGCTACTGCTACTGCTACTGCTACTGCTACTACTACTACTACTACTGCTACTACTACTACTACTACTACTACTACTACTACTACTACTACTACTACTACTACTACTACTACTCTCTCTCCTCTCTTCTCTCTCTCTCTCTCTCTCTCTCTCTCTCTCTCTCTCTCTCTCTCTCTCTCTCTCTCTCTCTCTCTCTCTCTCTCTCTCTCTCTCTCTCTCTCTCTTTTTTTTTTTTTTTTTATTTAAACATAATTTATACAGAAGAACATGTACCCAAAGGCGCACTGTCGTGTGCTACCTATTCTAAGGGTACTACAATCTATTTCTCTACAATATTTACAAGACTTAAAAATAGATAATATACAAGATGGTCAGCATGTAAATGGAGCACTGTTCTTTTCACTTCACTAGCACTATTCACGCACTGCACTACACTGAGTGTCACGTCACAAAGAGTGTCAGAGGAGTTGGCAGTGTCTGTCTCCACTTATGTGCCATCAGTTTGACACTGTGTGTGTTCATCTCCTGGACGTGAGGCACCGCGGCCGTGAACAAGTTCCACATCCTGGAGACGCGTCCTGCGAAGGTGCGTTGATGCTGACACCCGTGGGATCGCGGCACCTCTACGGCGTCACCACCATTGAGCACCGTTCTCGTGCTCCGTGCGGTGACTCTCAGAGGATGACGCAGCCCTGCCAGATGTGGCACTCTTTGCACCTGTGCCTTATGGAACACTACGATTGCCGCCACATCTCTGCGGTGTTCCAGTGAATCAAGGGGACGCTCAGGCTCTGGGTGAGGTGGTATTGCAGCATCTACTAGCCGTATGGCGCGGCGTTGGATGCTGTCCAGTCTCCTTCTGTGTGTGGCGGCACAGGACATCCAGGAGAGAGCTGCGTACTCAAGGTGGGGCCGCACCTGTGCCTTGTACAGCAGCAGTCTCCCTTCCTGTCGAGGAAACTGGCGATCCTTCTGAGAGCGGAGATCCTGTGAGAGGCTTTCTTGGCAATGGATTTGACATGGCTGTCAAACCTCAGCCCTCGATCCACCTCCACTCCAAGTATCTTGACGTCATCTTGGAGTGGGAGAGCAGCAGCGCCAAAGACAACTTTCCTGCCATTGCTGCCATGGCGGCTGGGGACCGAGAGACAACCATTGCCTGTGTCTTCTCCGGCGCGAATGTCACTTGCCAGCGAGCACCCCACTCCTCTATCACTCGTAGCTGCTGATTGATGGCCTCAGCAGCCCGCCCACTGTCCTGGCGTGGATAGGTATAGGAGAGGGTGCAGTCATCAGCATAGGCCTTGACTCCTGGCAGTAGCTGGAGAAGATCATCCACGTAGATATTCCACAGGAGTGGGCCAAGAATTGAACCCTGTGGCACTGATGCCTCCACAGGCAGGGACTCAGATGTTTGCCCGTTGACAACCACCTTGAGGCTTCTGTCCTGCAGGTAATTTCCCAGGAGTCGTAGCAAGCCACCCTGGATGCCTTTAGCACGAAGCTTTTCCAGTAATCCGTTGTGCCATACTTTATCAAAAGCTCCAGCTATGTCCAAAGCAACCACTATAGTGTCCTTGCCGTCGTCGAGGGCGTCCTGCCACTGCCTGGTGAGAAGCATCATTAGGTCGGAGGTTGACCTTCCAGGTCTGAACCCAAACTGTTGGTCTGAGAGGAGGGCATTGTCCTTGAGATGGCTACACACCACCTCTGCCACGACCCTCTCAAACACTTTACCCACCACTGACAACAGGGATATGGGTCTGTAGTTTTTTGGGTCCGTCCTGGAGCTTTTTTGTGTGCAGGAACTACTCGAGCCTCCTTCCACACTGAAGGCCAGACGTTTTCCCGTACACAAGTTGTGAAGACTTGGGTGAGAGGGGCAGCCAGTTCCTGGGAGCATCGCTTCAGCAGGTGCGGGCTGATGTCATCAGGGCCGGTAGCTTTCTGTGTGTCCAGCCCCGCAATAATCGCTTCACCTGCTGATGCGTCACCTCCA
>NC_059281.1:4309369-4311869 GCF_017591435.1 Portunus trituberculatus
GGCGCGAGTATTGAGCTCACTCGCTGGAATTAAGACTTTGCAACGCTCTGATAACACGAGTAATGTGATGTCATGCCGAGAAAAGCAGTCAAGTGTAATGTAATGCAATCTGATGTTTTTATGATTTTTCTTTTTTTTCTAATTGAGGGCTGATATTATGTGAAGGGTTAAGAGTTGATTTCCTTTTAATTATTTCTTTTTGTTTTTCTTCATCCAGCAGTGAACGACAAGACAGGTGTTGTAAGTGGTAATGTATTTAACCTGACACTTACCTACCTAGACGCTGGTTCAATTTATTATTATTAATATTATTATACTTTTTTTTTTGCTTTCATCATCATCATCATTATTATTATTATTATTTTCATTATTATTCGTGTCTGTTTATTGAGGTGTGTCTATGTGTTTTATTTGTCTATTTATTTGTATTGCTTATTCATGATGTACAAAATATACTACTACTACTACTACCACTACTACTTTTCTTCTTCTTCTTCTTCTTCTTCTTCTTCTTCTTCTTCTTCTTCTTCTTCTTCTTCTTCTTCTTCTTCTTCTTCTTCTCCTACTACTACTACTACTACTACTACTACTACTACTACTACTACTACTACTACTACTACTACTACTACTACTTACTACAAGGTTAAGGAAGAAGTGGCAGTTTCCTGTGTATTGAGGAAGGACAAGTGAAGGGGAGAGAAATATTGCAGTCAGAACAGGAAGAGAATTAAAAAAAAAAAAAAAATTGGAGGAGGAAGAGCAGAAAAAAAACAAAAAAGACAAAACAAGAGGAGTTGGAGGAGGAGGAGGAGGAGGAGGAGGAGGAGGAGGAGGAGGAGGAGGAGGAGGAGGAGGAGGAGGAGGAGGAAGAAGAAGAAGAAGAAGAAGAAGAAGAAGAAGAAGAAGAGGAGGAGGAGGAGGAAGAGGAAGAGGAGAAGGAAGAGTAGGAGGAAGAAAATATGTAGAAGGGGACAGGACAAGGACGATAAAAGAGGAGAGATAGAGGGAGGAAAGGAAAAGAAGGAGAAGGGAAAGAGAGAAGAAGGAAAATACATATTATTGGTAGGAGTTACAGGAGGAGGAGGAGGAGGAGGAGGAGGAGGAGGAGGAGGAGGAGGAGGAGGAAGAAGAAGAAGAAGAAGAAGAAGAAGAAGAAGAAGAAGAAGAAGAAGAAGAAGAAGAAGAAGAAGAAGAAGGAGGAGAAGGAGGAGGAGGAGGAGGAGAGAATGTAGAAGCAACAGGAGGCCGCGGAGAGAAGGGATAGGAAGAAGAGAGATGAAGGGATAGAAGAGGAGGAGGAGGAGGGGTAGGAAGAGGAGGAGGAAGAGGGGGGGAGGAGGGCGACCTTGCCAAGATAAACAAGTTGAAGTTGCCTCATCCTTATTCTCCCTCCCCCCCCCTCTCTCTCTCTCTCCCTCCAGCATCTCCTGCATACCTACTCCTCTCCCTTCGTCCTCTCTCTCTCCTCCTCTCCCTCCCCTCATCTCCATTCCTTTCCTCCCTCTTTATCTTTATCTCCCTCTCCCTTCATCTGTTTTCTCTATCTCTTCAGTTTACTCGTTTTTTCCTTTTTCTCCTCCTCTCTTCTCTCTTTTGATCTTTTTCTCGTCCTCTTCCTCTTTTTTTCCCTCTTCCTTTTTTTTCTCTCTCCAGTTTATTTTAATTATTTCCTCCTTCCTTGCTTCTTTGTTTGTGTGTTTGTGCGTTTGTTTTGGTGGTACGGTTCGTCATTGTTTGTATTGATTGGGTCTTCTTGTTTGATCCCGCTTTTTGTTTTGTTTTGTTTATGTGTTCTTGTGGTCCGTTAGTGTGCGTGGTGGTGGTGGTGGTGGTGGTAGTAGTAGTAGTAGTAGTAGTAGTAGTAGTTGTTGTTGTTGTAGTAATGATTTTTATTGTTGTAGTGGTAGCATTAATAGTAGTAGTAGTAATAATAGTAACATCATTGACCATAAAATACCTGTAATGATAAAAAAAAGGAAAAGAAGAAAAGATAGAAAAAAAATTCACCACCACCACCACCACCACCACCACCACCACCACCATCCTCCCCACTCAACTCCCACCCGACCCTCACCCGACTCCACCCTCCCCACACACAAAGCCTCACAGTCACACAATCACTACACTCAGCACTCCAATAAAACCTTTTCTCTTTCTAGATGAGATCACTACCGGGTGCCGCATTGAAATCCCCCGCAGAGCAACGCAGCAGAACGGTAAGGCATCTCTCTTTCTGTTCCGCTCGTTCACGCTTCCCAATGTTTACCCGGCGCTGCGGTCCCGTGGTGGCGGTGCAGTGTGGTGTGGCGTGGCGTGGCGTGGTGTGGTGTGGTGTGGGAGGGGGCCGGGCAGGGTTTGGGTGGAGGAAGAAGAAAGTAAGAAAGATAGAGATAGAAGGTCATATGTTTTGCAAAGTTTGTTTTGTTTCCTTTTTTTTTTCTCTGTCTATTATGTTTCTTTAATTTGTTAGCTTGTGTGTGTGTGTGTGTGTGTGTGTGTG
>NC_059281.1:4316869-4324369 GCF_017591435.1 Portunus trituberculatus
ACAATACTTTTTTTCCTTCGTTGTATAAATTTTTTAGGTCAGTTCTCAGGTGAGTGTACACGTGGTCAGTGAACGATACAATGTGGGAAGTTAGTTTTGAGTCCATGTGTTTATTTTATTATTTTTTCTGTCTCTAAATGTTACGTCTCTTAAGGATCTCTCTATCTGCGGGAAGCTTTGACGTTGAGTGTGTTGGGTTGGATTGTGGGTTGTAGCTCCTCAAGATCACTGCACAGGTGGCTAACTCAGAGGCTGATTTAGTGGCGTACCTGCATCACTACTTCATTTAATACTTAGTGATCGCTAGACTGATTTTTTTAATATTATTGAAACTGGCCTAGGGAAAAAAATAAAATAAAATAAATAAATAAATAAATAAAAAATGGAAAGAGGCCCACGTATTTGCCAGTTCCCTTACAGATCAATAGAGTTAGACAGAGTACAGGGACAAATGTCTTGAAACTCCCTCTTAAAAGAAGTGAAGTCGTAGGGTGATGGAAATACAGAAGCGGGCAAGGAGTTCCAGAATTTACCTGCATAATTACTTCTTTCAAAAATTAGTGATTGCTAGACTAATTAATTAACTAAGTCAATTAATGTATCTTTACGTGAGTGATTTCATGGCTCACCTGCATTACTACTTCATTCAGAATTGTCTTAGTGGTTGGTAGACAAATTAATTAACTAACTAAAGGAATTCAATGGTGAGTAAATGTATCTTCAACTTGTAGGATTAAGAAATTAACTGTGTGTGTGTGTGTGTGTGTGTGTGTGTGTGTGTGTGTGTGTGTGTGTGTGTGTGTGTGTGTGTGTGCAGTACTTGAGTAAATATTTGAGTGAGACCTTTTCTTTTCTTTTCTTTTCTTGGTTTTCTTTATCCAAGTTTTCAGTGAATCTATTTTTGTCTTTTTCTTGTTTTTCTTTCATTTCCTTCCTAGGTGTTTCCACACACACACAAAAAAAAAACATATTCTCAACATTTACCTTGAATTTTGCCGCTCTAGAAATTTTTGTGGTTACATTTTATTTTTTAGTTTATTTTTTACAAGTTTGTCTCTTTTTTTTTTTTTTTTTTTTTTTTTTTACATCTTAGGCGTCATTTGCTGCGCGTGATCATAGTGTGTGTGTGTGTGTGTGTGTGTGTGTGTGTGTGTGTGTGTGTGTGTGTGTGTGTGTGTGTGTGTGTGTGTGTGTGTGTGTGTTCTGTTATGTAGATTGGCAAACGGATCACCTCTCTCTCTCTCTCTCTCTCTCTCTCTCTCTCTCTCTCTCTCTCTCTCTCTCTCTCTCTCTCTCTCTCTCTCTCTCTCTCTCTCTCTCTCTCTCTCTCTGGCCTTGAAGAGTTGACCACGAAATCCCTCTCAGAAACACACACACACACACACACACACACACACACACACACACACACACACACACACACACACACACACACACACACACACACACACACACACACTGCTTTGACATTATTGGATACATTTATTTTTTTTTATTTATTTTTATTTTTATTCACGCTATTTATGTTTTGCTGTCATCCTTGCTCTTGATTTTAGTTCATTCGTGTGAGGAAATTATTATCAAAGGACATTAGTAGAATAAATAATCTTGTATATCCTGTTCTTAATAAATAAATAAATTGCCTTCCGTTTGTTGTTGTTGTCGTTGTTGTTGTTCTTCTTCTTGTGGTGTAGGTGTTTAGAGGGAGGAGGAAGAAGAGGAGGTGGTGATGGAGGTGGTCGTGTGGTTTGGGTGGGGTAGGAGAGAGGGGAGGTAGAAGGGGAAGGAGGAGGAAGAGATGAATATGCTGGAGGGAAGAGGAGGAAGAGGAGGTTGAGGAAGGTGGAGAGAAGAGCATTAGTTGTAGTTACGTAGTTAAAGAGGATGGAGGAGGAGGAGATGAGGAGGAGGAGGAGGAGGAGGAGGAGGAGGAGGAGGAGGAGGAGGAGGGAGGAGGAGGAGGAGGAGGAGGAGGAGGAAGAAGAAGAAGAAGAAGAAGAAGAAGAAGAAGAAGAAGAAGAAGAAGAAGAAGAAGAAGAAGAAGAGGAGGAGGAGGAGGAGGAGGAGGAGAAAGAAGAAGAAGAAGAGGAAAAGGAGAAAGAAATAAGAAGAAAAGAAACAAATGAAAGCAAGAAACATAAAGAAACCGATAAAATGAAAGAGGAGAAAAAAATGAAGTAGAAAAGATGAAAAGTAAGGAAGGAAGATCTTGGGAGAGGAGGGAAGAGGGAGGAAGGGAGAGGCAGGGAGAGGAAGGAGAGGCAGGATACGTAAGCCAAGCAAACATTTGGGTCAGTAGAAAGGTAAGCACACACGGAATACGAGAGAGAGAAGGAAAAGGAAGGAAGGAAAGATGGAGGGAAGGGAGAGAAAGGAAACTATGAGAAATTTTGGAGGAAAGATGGATAGGTAGGTACTGGTGGTGGTGGTGGTGGTGGTGGTGGTGGTAAACGTGAGAGTATCAGTGATAGTAATGGTGATGATAATGGTGAATGGTGGCGATGCTCGTGGTCTTAATGGTGAGAAGGAGGAACATGGGACGGTGGCGCTGGTGATGATAGTGATGGTGGTGATGGCGAAGATGGAGTTAATGGCCGGAGTGGTGATAGTGATGGTTTTAGTGATGGTGGTGAGCACGTTACGTAATGGTGAGGGGAGGGAAGCGAGGGAGAAAGGATGACTGACTTATTGCACTATTATGATGGGGGATGGGAGAGGTTGGGGTGATGGGGGGGGGTGAGTCGGGGATGGGGTTGAAGAATTGGGGGTTAGAATATCATCCTTTCTCTTTCAATGGTTTATTTTTTCGTCCAATCAGTTTCAAGTCCTTTATTCATTGATTGTGTGAAAATGTCCTTGTTTTTATTGTTCATTTTAACTGTGTAGCTTATTTTTGTATTATTTCAACACTTTTTTGTACTTTTTTCATTACTGGTGTGTTTTTTTATTAAGGTTTTTAGTGTGTGTGTGTGTGTGTGTGTGTGTGTGTGTGTGTGTGTGTGTGTGTGTGTGTGTGTGTGTGTGTAGTCGCGTCTTTTGTCCATTCATTCAGTGTTGTCGTTCGTGTAGTGATTAATAATGACGATAATGGATGGTAATTTTAATGGGTGTGTCTTTTCATCCTTGTCATTCATTCATGCTGACGTTCTGATTGTTGTTGTTGTTGTTGTTGTTGTCGTTGTCGTCAGTTTATGAAGCGGTTTATTAACTGATGTGGAAACTAACTGACTGACTGATTTTCTTACTGACTGACTGACTGACTTACTGATTAAATGATTGAATAATTGGATGAGGAACTGATTAGATGATTAACTAACTTGCTAACTAACTATAACACACACACACACACACACACACACACACACACACACACACACACACACACACACACACACACAAGGCTATTCCAAGAAAACATTAACACACATCACGACAACAGTTTTCTTTTCCTCTTCCCTCCCTCGCTCTCTCCGTCACCTACAGACACACACACACACACACACACACACACACACACACACACTGCTCTTCCTCCTCCTCGTGTGCATCCTATTGTGGGTTTAGGAGGAAGTCATTTAGACACTCAAGATACCCTGCAGTTCCTCGTCGCAGTGTTGCCAAGTCCGAGGGTCAGGGACAAGGGTAGGAGACAGTAGGGTCTGGTAATAATGCTTCCTGGTAGGGTGGTGGGGAGGCTGGCTGGCTGGCTGGCTGGCTGGCTGCTACCTTGCTGGAGGGCATGAAGAGGAGAAGGAGGAGCAGGTGGTGGTGGTAGTAGTAGTAGTGGTAGTGGTGGTGGTGATACTAGGTAAAAAAATGAGAAGTTAGGGGGAAGAGAAGAAGGGTGAGGAAGAATAGGAAGAGGTAAAGAGAAAAGGAATTAGTGAAAGAGTATGGATTAGGAGAAGGAGGTAGATGAGAAAGAAGAGGTGGAGGAGGAAAATTATGAGGAGGACAAGGAGAAGGAAGCAAGGTGTGTGCTACCAGGAATGAGGAGAAAAAAATGGTGTTTGAATGTGGTGGAAGAGGAAGAGGAGGTGAAGGGAAGAGAGAATGGACGTAGAGATATGAAAGACAAAACTAAAGAGGGTAAAGAAGAGAGAGAGAGAGAGAGAGAGAGAGAGAGAGAGAGAGAGAGAGAGAGAGAGAGAGTAAGAAAAGAGTATTATTATTTAGATTCATTATAGAAAATAACATTGTTTTCCTTAATTTTTACAATTTCATAAAGATTTCAGGTGTTAATGATATGTTTATTTACTTGTTTATTTGTTTGTTTGTTTGTTTGTTTGTTTGTTTGTTTGTTTGTTTGTTTGTGTATCTCATTCATTCCTTCTCTTCTTCCTTTGTTCCTCCTCATATTTTTCCTTCATTTTTTCCTCTTATTCTTTTGTTTCTTTCTCTCTTATCAACTTTCTCGTGTTTTTTCCCATAAGAAGAAAATTGTTTTGTTGAAATTGCTCTCTCTCTCTCTCTCTCTCTCTCTCTCTCTCTCTCTCTCTCTCTCTCTCTCTCTCTCTCTCTCTCTCTCTCTCTCTCTCTCTCTCTCTCTCTCTCTCTCTCTCTCTCTCTCTCTCTCTCTCTCTCTCTCTCTCTCTCATTATTGGAGTGAAAGTTTATACTCTTCCATTAACAGTACTTTTCTCCACCAAACTTCCTCCTCCTCCTCCTCCTCCTCCTCCTCCTCCTCCTTCCTCCTCCTCCTCCTCCTCCTCCTCCTCCTCCTCCTCTACCTGCGGGAGGTAACACCAACATGAACCCTGTTATTAGCCACTTCCTGCGACGGCCATGGAGGAGGAGGAAGAGGAGGAGGAGGAGGAGGAGGAGGAGGAGGAGGAGGAGGAGGAGGAGGAGGAGGAGGAGGAGGAGGAGGAGGAGGAGGAGGAGGAGGAGGAGGAGGAGGAGGAGGAGGAGGAGGAGGAGGAGGAGGAGGAGGAGGAGGAGGAGGAGGAGGAGATAAGAGAGTCTGTGGATTAGGAAGAAAGTTACCGTGTTAAATTTAGGGCATTAAGAGAGAGAGAGAGAGAGAGAGAGAGAGAGAGAGAGAGAGAGAGAGAGAGAGAGAGAGAGAGAGAGAGAGAGATAGAGAGTTTGCTTTTAAAACAACAATAACAACAGCAACTATACCTCCACCACCACCATCACCACCACCACCAACAACAACAACAATAACAACAACAACAACAACAACAACAACAACAACAACAACAACAACAACAACAACAACAACAACAACAACAACAACAACAACAACAACAACAACAACAACAACTACTACTAGTACTACTACTACCACGACGACGACGACTACGATGTGACGACGACGACGTGACAAGATTCTACTACTACTACTACTACTACTACTACTACTACTACTACTACTACTACTACTACTACTACTACTACTACTACTACTACTACTACTACTACTACTACTACTACTACACAGTCGGCCTGCCAAATCGAAACAGTGCTATCCCCGTAAAGCCATAGAAAGGAAATAACGGCTGTGAGGAAGCGGATTTTGAGTCAAGTGGTGATGGCTGTGAAGCGGACGGGGCGGGGCTGGGCGGGACTGGGTGGGGTGGGGTGTTCAGTCATGCCCCATTACGGAAGCAAGTCGTGCAAGATTCTTATGACGTGAAGCCTTTACTGTGGATCGCTTTGTCTTGTAAGAACTGTTTTCAAGGATGAGAGAATGATTGCTATTGTTACTGTTTTTTTCTCCACTTTATCTATTTATTTTATTTTCACGATTTTTCTTTCCTCACCTGCTTCTGTATTCCCTCTCATTATTTCACTTGTTTCAGAATGTTTCAAGACACTTATGTACAATTTTTTTTCTTTTGTTTTTGTTCTCCACGCATCGGTAGACATCAAACAAAACAAAATACTACCTAATACTTTGAAACACTTACTTATATGACTTCAGTGATTTCAAAATGTTTCAAGACACTTTTCATTTTGTCTTATGTTTTCGTTCTCCATACACCAATAAGCACAAAACAAAGGAAAACACTATAGACCTAATGCTTTGGAACTCTTGTGTTTACTAAGTCATTTTCCCAGTGATAAAAAGACTCTCTCTCTCTCTCTCTCTCTCTCTCTCTCTCTCTCTCTCTCTCTCTCTCTCTCTCTCTCTCTCTCTCTCTCTCTCTCTCTCTCTCTCTCTCTTTAACCCCTTGAATACCATGACGCGTTTCTATATTCATTCTGGTTACTATTTGTTGTTTTTATACAGGTTCAGAAACTCATGTGGGGGATTAAAATAGTGATGACTGTGACCATGAATCTTCTGACCTCCATAGACCCTTCCTAATGTCAATAAAATGGTCTAATCGTGCACAAATCTCAAGGTAAAAACGAGTCCCAGTATTGAATGGGTTAATGTAGTTATTTTTTTTTATCAGTATTCTCAATCTTGTTTAAATCCAAGTTAGTATACTTATTTTATGTAACTTCTGTAAACTGTTGAGTGTGTGTGCGTGAGCGTGAATCCATTACTCCGTGCTGCTCAGGGAAGCTTAAGGATTACAAGTCTCAGAAAAAAGTTAATTCCTCCTTTTGTATTTTTAAGTATTCTTCATCCCTTAATCTGCTTACAGTTAATATTCTGTATTTTCTTATTTTTATTTTTACATTTATCATATTTAACAAAGGCTTTTATTATTTTTTTTATTTGTTATTCTTTTAAAGCTTTTTGTTATTTTTATGGGGTTTGTTTTCTCTTTTCCTTTTCATCTGTTATCTGTTTTTTTCTTATCTTTTTTTCTTTTTTCTTTTTCATAATTATTTCTTTCATATGATTATCTCCCCTGTTTCTCTCTCTCTCTCTCTCTCTCTCTCTCTCTCTCTCTCTCTCTCTCTCTCTCTCTCTCTCTCTCTCTCTCTCTCTCTCTCTCTCTCTCTCTCTCTCTCTCTCTCTCTCTCTCTCATCTCATCACACATTATACAAACGCTTTCACACACACACACACACACACACACACACACACACACACACACACACACACACACACACACACACACACACACACACACACACACACACACACACACACACACACACACACACACACACACAAGCTTACCAGTGACGTCAACCTCCTCCTCAGAGCCACACCTTTGCAGATTACAACTAACCTAATTACGAGTCACTCCAGTTCCTCACGCCAGTCCCTTTAAAATTATTCACCAGGCACGTGTTCCCTCCATCGCTGCGGGAATAAAGATGCAGTATTATTAGTGAACCAGTCAGCCAGTCAGTGAGTCGGTCAGCCAGCCATCCACAGGGACACGTGCAGTTAGGAAAGGGATTAAGTTATACAAGACGTGACAACTTCCCTGAAAAAGATCTCTAGGTGTTTTTCTTTCTTTAACTAAGTTCGCCTGTCGGAGCTTAGCAAGATGATGATGGTACGGATGATGGTGCAGATGAGGATGGTGTCGCCACTTGTTCGCCGTTATCCCAGTGTTTGGTTGAAGAGGCACGTTTGGTGAGAT
>NC_059281.1:4341869-4346869 GCF_017591435.1 Portunus trituberculatus
GTTATTTTGGATGGGATGAACATGAAACACCACCACCACAACCACCACTGCCATCACCACCACCACCACCACTACCACCACAACCACCACTGCCATCACCACCACTACCACCACCACCATTGCCATCACCACCACTACCACCACCACCATTGCCACTACCACCATTGCCATCACCACCACCACCACTACCACCATTGCCATCACCACCACTACCACCACCACCATTGCCATCACCACCATCATCACCACCACCACCACCACCACTACTACCACCATTGCCATCACCACCACCACCATTACCATCACCACCACCACCACCACCACCACCACCACCACAGCCACCCAAATAGCGCAATCATAATACTGTACTGCATCTCTCTCTCTCTCTCTCTCTCTCTCTCTCTCTCTCTCTCTCTCTCTCTCTCTCTCTCTCTCTCTCTCTCTCTCTAGCAACCCTTTATTTTGTTTTACTTGGTTAAGCTTTCTCCACCACCACCACCACCTCCTCCTCCTCCTCCTCCTCCTCCTCCTCCTCCTCCTCCTCCTCCTCCTCCTCCTCCTCCTCCTCCTCCTCCTCCTCCTCCTCCATGCTTTAGTTGATAACAATTTTTCATCTCTTCCTGATGAGGTTAGTGTGCACGTGTGTGTGTGTGTGTGTGTGTGTGTGTGTGTGTGTGTGTGTGTGTGTGTGTGTGTGTGTGTGTGTGTGTGTGTGTGTGTGCACGTGTGTGCGTGTGTAAGTCGCTTTTACAATCACTCATGGTACACACTTATCTCTTATCTCTCTCTCTCTCTCTCTCTCTCTCTCTCTCTCTCTCTCTCTCTCTCTCTCTCTCTCTCTCTCCTTTTCTCCATTTCCTCCTCTCTTTGACGCTTTTCCATAGTGAAGTGCTCAATAACAGTCATCCCATTGTGGCCATTAATTTAATATCGAGTTAAGTTTAATATAATGTCGAGTTTCTAATTTTTCCTGAGTGACCCTTGTATTTCAACCATCGCAGCTCCCCGTTTTCTATTTACCTGCTGCGGTGGGTGGAAAGAAAACGGGCGTCTCTTCCCTCCTCCTCCTCCTCCTCCTCCTCCTCCTCCTCCTCTTCCTCCTCCTCTAAAGATCGTAATAATTATAATGAAAAGTTATAACCCATTGAATCGGATCGAGTTATGCTTATAGGGTTCAGTTTGGGTCCGGCTGGGGGAGGGGAGGGTTGTGGAGGAGAGGTATGGGAGGGGAGGAGGGGGGGAGGGAAGAGTTGGTTACGTGTAGAGAAGGAATATGTGTTGAATTATTGGGGTGTGTAAAGTACGTTGTGTGTGTGTGTGTGTGTGTGTGTGTGTGTGTGTGTGTGTGTGTGTGTGTGTGTGTGTAGGGGGAGAGAGATGTAGTGACAGTAACAGCACCGTACCAAACAAACCATCCCTTCAAACACCTGTCCAATACAGCAACAACAACAACAACAACAACAACAACAACAACAACAACAAAGAAGAGTACTTTTATAGGGAACAGTAGTGCTGCCTCTCTCTCTCTCTCTCTCTCTCTCTCTCTCTCTCTCTCTCTCTCTCTCTCTCTCTCTCTCTCTCTCTCTCTCTCTCTCTATATATTTATGATTTGTATGTTATGTCCAAATAAATGTATGAAATCAAGATTATCTCTCTCTCTCTCTCTCTCTCTCTCTCTCTCTCTCTCTCTCTCTCTCTCTCTCTCTCTCTCTCTCTCTCTCTCTCTCTCTCTCTCTCTCTCTCTCTCTCTCTCTCTCTCTCTCTCTCTCTCTATCGATGCAGAGTACTTGGGGGTCAGAAGAGGTACATTGGGGACCAGACACACAGCGGGTCTTGAGTACTGTGAGTTGGGACGTTCATAGGGGCGTGTGGGGGGCGCTGATGGGGTGAGGGGGTGAAGAGGTGGGGAGAAAGGTGTATTTGGGGTGTCTATGGGGTGAGTTGGGGTGTAGGAGAGCTGCTGAAGGGGTGAGATGGGGAGAATCGAGGTTAGGGTGATGGAGGGGCGGTGACGAGGTGATGGGGTAAAGGAAGTAGAAATTGGGGGTGATGGGAGGTGAGGTGATGGGGTGAAGGGAATGAAGTTTGAGGGGAGGGAGAGAGAGTGAGATTTGGAACGATAGAGATAGGAACGACAGGAGGAACAGGAGGAGGAGGAGGAGGAGTTGGAGGAGGAGGAGGAGGAGGAGGAGGAGGAGACAATTGTACTCTGCTATAGACTGGATAAGTAGGAAGAGAGAGGGAGAAAGAGAGAAAGAGAGGGAGAGTTTTGGAGTACACAGGAGATGGAAGGATAGAAGAGACACAGAGAAAGAGAGGAGATACACACACACACACACACACACACACACACACACACACACACACACACACACACACACACACACACACACACACACACACACAGGTACACAAAGCCGTGGTGTGTGCTCGAGGCGTGACAAGTTCTGATCAGTTCCACCAAGTTAGACAAAGGTAGACGGAAATGTATCGTGTCCTTCCTTACTTCCTTGTTGCGTGTCTGAAGGTACCTCCCAATGCAAAGTTGTCACGTGAAGGCTCCGTGGTCTCTCCTGTATAAAACTTCACTGAAATGATTTAAATGCTTATAGTTACGTGAAGAAAAAGAGGAAAAAATGCAGACTTGTTATTATTGATATTGCTTGGTTGGTGAAAATGATTATTGCTAAAAATGGATTTGTAAAAAGTAGATGATTATGAGAGAGAGAGAGAGAGAGAGAGAGAGAGAGAGAGAGAGAGAGAGAGAGAGAGAGAGAGAGAGAGAGAGAGAGAGACTGGAGGAAAGTTGGATTATATTACATCAGAAAGATATAGAAAAAAGAACACAGAAAAAAGCAGATCGATTGTAAGAAGAAAACTGGATAAAAAAAAAGACAGGAGAAAGATATTGAAGGAGGAAAGTATGGCTTATATTACATCTGAAGGAGAAGAAAGAGGAGCACGAGGAAGAAAGACGAAAAAAAAGTGGATTAGAAAAAGACCAAGTATATATGGAAAAAAAAGGAGAGAAAAAGAAGCTGAAGGAGGAAAGTCTGGTCAATAATACAACTGAAGAGGAAGAAAAAAGATCGAGAGAGAGAGAGAGAGAGAGAGAGAGAGAGAGAGAGAGAGAGAGAGAGAGAGAGAGAGAGAGAGAGAGAGAGAGGAACACACCATATCACAGCACTATGGAGTAACACTTTATCTCTTGTACCCTTTGTGTATGTCCATCTCACTTTTCCTGGTACAAAAAAAAAAAAAAAAATACAATAGACTTAAAAAAAATGTACCCCAGACGTAAGTGTATGAAGGTGACAGAGTAATGAGTGTGGGTATATATTTTTTACACCACTTATGTTTACAGTGATAAGACCAACTGTTATGGTATAAGATTAGCGTACCCCTGGATCTCATAACCCCTGATTTGGGAGCCGGTAGGGGTGACAGGGTGGAGACATCTGCAATGAACAATTAGGACAGTAGGAGGAATGATCGGTAAGGAGGTAATGAGGAGGAGGAGGAGGAGGAGGAGGAGGAAGATTATAGGTCAGTGAGCAGGTGTGTGTATGAGTGGTGAAGTAGGGTATGTGTGATGGAAGGTCGCTGTGAAGAGGAGAGGACGAGGAGTAGGGAAACAGGTGACTGACTTGAAGATTAAGAAGAAGAAATAAAATAGGAAAAAGGCTAAGTTTAGGAGTTTGAGTTGATTGACTGATTGACTAATTGACGTAAGGAGAAAGACAGGGAGGGAGAGGAGAAGGAGGAGAACTATTTGACTGTAACATGGGACGAGGAGGAGGAGGAAAGAGAAAAGGGAAGGATTGTATATTGAAGCTTGACTGATTGATTGACTGATTGACTTGAGAAGGGAGCTGAGGAGGAGGAGGAGGAGGAGGAGGAGGAGGAGGAGGAGGAACAATAGAGTATGAATGAGAGTTTGACATACTTAAGGAGAAGGAGGAGGAGGAGGAAGAGGAGGAGATGCGAGAGAGCAAAAAAGAAGAGGAGGAGAATGTTTTGAGTCGCAGTATCAGACAAGTAACAGACAGGTACTGGGGAGCCCTGTCCGTCAGTGTCGGCTGCTTGGCGGCAGGTGACCCGGGCCCTGCTGACGAAGGGAACACGGACGAGGCAGGGTGGCCATTGTGTGTGTGTGTGTGTGTGTGTGTGTGTGTGTGTTTAGTCTTTTTTTTTTGTGAAGGTTCATTAATGGTATCTTATTGCTTTTTAATAGATATCGTTATGGTAATTTGTGGTTAATGAGCTTGTCTATCTATCTATCTGTCTGCATGTCTGTTTGTCTGCCAGTATGTATGTAAGTCTATCTATCTATTTATATATCTATCTGTCTATGTTTTATTCTATCTAGCTATCTCAGTTATCTATCTATCTATGAATATTGTTTCAAGGTATTTATGTATCTGTCTATCCTTCTATCTGTATATATCTAATTACCTTCCTACCTACCTATCAGTCTATCTACCTCTTCACCTGCCCACCTGTCTACCTGTCTGGCCGTGAGAACACCCCCATGGCTACAGATGTACTGTTGAGGGTGTCTTCTCTGAGTTTCCTGGGTCCTCCTGGCGGGCTGCTCAAGGACACGGCGGGGATACGGTGATGGCTGTGAGTGAGGCGTCCCGCGGGCTCCCCTCAGGCCCGGACCACACCAGCCACGCCAAGTACTGTCGAGTCCGCGCCTTCGGGAGTAAATTCCGGCTGTGTGTGTGTGTGTGTGTGTGTGTGTGTGTGTGTGTGTGTGCGCGCTCATAACGTCATGGCTGTTAATACGATGATGATAAGTGAATGATAATGGTAGAAGAAATACATAATCAAGAACAATAATAACAACAACAACATTGATAATAACAATGAAAAATTACACAATAGAGGCCTGGTTGACGTCACGATTTTAACGGTGTGTGTGTGTGTGTGTGTGTGTGTGTGTGTGTGTGTGTGTGTGTGTGTGTGTGTGTGTGTGTGTGTGTTATTGGAGGGCG
>NC_059281.1:4351869-4359369 GCF_017591435.1 Portunus trituberculatus
TGTTTTGATTAACTCTCATGGAACTACTGTGGGACTGACATTTAAGTTGATCCTTTTTTGTGTGTGTTAGCGTGTGTGTGTGTTTAATCGCTTTTGTTGCCCTTGGTCAGAGTTCACCTCATACATAAAAAGACCCTGTTAAAAACCCCTTGAGATTAATTAAATACTGTAACCAATGATTAGGTACACCAACCTTTGTCTTTTGTTAGTTGAGTTCCTTAGAGTTTTCGATGCTACGCGCAAACGCTGATCTGCTAGAACAATTATCATGTATTGGCATATTTTACTGGATTTATCTTGTGTGTGTGCATGTATGTCTGTGTGTGTTTCCCGAAATAACCTCTAGTATTTTTAGTTCCCGAAATGATTGGCTAAATATAGAAGGTTTGAGTGAGTGCTTGGGTATCAGTGCATGTGCAGGCTAAATATAGATGTCCGAGATAAGGAGCCTGAAATAACTCCTCTCTGTGTCCATGTGCTTGTCCTTTGAAGATAATGAGATCTGGGTCAGGAATGTATTGGCTTAGAATGGAGTTTAATTGATCCAGTCGATAAGTGTATGAAATGAGGAAAAGTAAAGTCGAGATGTGAAATAATGTTTGAACGCCACATATTTATTTTTCTTCAGCTAAAACTATAACCTGGATGTTGTACTTATAGGTCAGTTTCCTAAAGTACAATATTGCTATGTTAGGTTACGTAAGGCAAGGTCAGGTATGGCTCGGTTAGGTTAGGTTAGGTTAGGTTAGGGTCAGTACCTGAGGCTTAGTATACCTGCAGAAGGAAGATCAGTACATATAGTTAGCTCAGGTGAAGAGAGGTAAGGATAAGTTAGATAAGGTTAGGTTAGGTTAGGTAAGGATAGGTGAGGTGAGGTGGCTAAGGGTTAGTATGCCTGCAGGAGGGCGGTCAGCGAGGCGAGCAGCACAGCATTGTTACGTTGCACTAGGGAAGGTAAGGAAAGGTAAGGTGTGGATTGCGTTAGGTCAGGTTAAGTTGAGTTAGGTTAGGCTGGGCAGTGCTACGTGCCCTGGAGCATGTGTACCAGCAGTGAGGCGGGGACAGGGGGGGCGGAGAGGGCCGAGGGCGAAGTGCAGTGCCTCGCTATCGCGTCGCTCATAGATAGTGCTTCTGGGGACACGCTATATTTAGACTCTATCACTTTAGGGTACGCGATCCCCTTCTGCCGCCCACTCTCCCTCTCTCCCCTACCTCACCCCCCCTCATCAACTGTTGGGAGGGGACGACTGACGGTCTGCCTGCTGACACAAGCACGTGTGTGTGTGTGTGTGTGTGTGTGTGTGTGTGTGTGTGTGTGTGTGTGTGTGTGTGATGAGTTTTGTTGTAACTTACTAGAGTGAGAGAGAGAGAGAGAGAGAGAGAGAGAGAGAGAGAGAGAGAGAGAGAGAGAGGGGAGGAGCAGGTCTTTATAAGCATATTCTTTAATTAAAAAGAATAGATAAACTTAAAACATTGTCCAAGACATACAGTAAAAACTCTCTCTCTCTCTCTCTCTCTCTCTCTCTCTCTCTCTCTCTCTCTCTCTCTCTCTCTCTCTCTCTCTCTCTCTCTCTCTCTCTCTCTCTCTCTCTCTCTCTCTCTCTCTCTGGGTATGATGTGTATGAAAGCCCACCCACCCACACACACAGCCTTTCACCGTGGCACTGAAGCAACAATAGATTCACTGAACTATATGGCACTGTGTTATGAGCTGGTGAGTGCCTGTATCCATGCGTCAGTGCCCCCTTTGTACCACCCAATCCACGCACTTGCAGGAGGAATAGAGTAGTGGTGGTGGTGGTGGTGGTGGTGGTGGTAGTAGTAGTAGTTTTCAAGAGAGATTTTAAAGCACTACTCAAATTAAGGCTAATCGTTTTTTTTTTTTTTTTTTCCTTCACTGTGTTCATTAGGGCACTTTTTCCATATAGTTGTAGTTGTCCTAGGTCAGTGTCCATCTTATTGGAAAAGGGAATAGTAGTAGTAGTAGTGGTGGTAGTGGTAGTAGTGGTGATGGTGGTGGTGGCAGGGGTTGTTGGTGGTGTTTTTTTTGTGTCAGACTGTACTATTAAGGTGACTCGTGTATTACGTTGATTATTTTCCTGAACGTGTTTTTTGTATGTATTGGTGATTACAACAGCTGCTTGAGTACCTCGCCCACACCAGCTATTAATAACCCACTCGAGGGGCTATAAATACTCTCGTCTTTATCTCTGTTGCTATAAACGGCGCAGCTGATACCATGTGTGACTCCACCAGATGCACCTCTCTCTCTCTCTCTCTCTCTCTCTCTCTCTCTCTCTCTCTGGGTTATAGGATTCAGAGGTCTGCAGGTTCAGGGAGTGGATGGAATGGTGGGGAGGTGGAGACAGGTGGCAGGGTACGGAGCGGTGGAGTCCTGGGTGTGGAAGTGGGTGTGGCTGGCTGACAGTGTGGATAGAAGTGGTTAGGATGTGGAAGGGGGAGCTAGCAGGACGACTGGTGTGGCGTGGAGCAGGGAAGGGTCGAGATGGATCACCTGCAAGCGTCTGGGTGGATAGGTGGTGGAGAAGACCTCGCACGTTTCCATATCCACTTAGTCCCTGCCTAGCCCTTCAGCTTTTCCCACTTCCACATCATCTTTACCACATCATCCTCATCACTTCATAATTTATTCATTCTCCTTTCTTCATTTTCACTTCCTTCGTCCTTACCACTTCATCCTTTCCTTCACTCTTTTCTACATCCACTGAGCCCCTGCCACGCCCTTCGTCCCGCGGCTTGGCTTCCTCGGGGACTGCACCGATAGTCTGATCTCTAAAACGCAGCCCCTTTTGTTCCCTGTCTCGGTTTTGCGGCGAAGTTTTTATATCTTACCCCTTCCCTTTCCTCCCCGCCCTCCCTCCCATTCCCCCCTGCGACCCCCACGTCCCTCCAAGCCCCTCCAAGCCGGTCCTCCTGCTCTCCTCGCCGCTGTGGCTTCGCTTTCTACCGTGACCCCGGAAACACGGCGGGAGGAAGCAGGGAACAAGCCGGCTGCTCCTGACGCGGCTTGTGGGTGGGCCGCGCCAGACACGCCTCTCCTGTGTGGGCGTGCTGGCGTGTAGGGGGTGTGGATGTTGTGCGAAATGTTTTGAGGATTAGTTAATACAGGGTGCTCTCTCTCTCTCTCTCTCTCTCTCTCTCTCTCTCTCTCTCTCTCTCTCTCTCTCTCTCTCTCTCTCTCCATGCAGAAGACCGGTCCGGGTGTAGCGAGGTGTTGATACCCCTGGGAGTAAGTGGAGGCAGGTGGAACATGGTGGTGGAGCGTGGTGGTGGAGTCGGGTACCTCCTCCTCCTCCTCCTCCTCAGCGGTGTGCAATTGAGGGCGTTCAGGCGGGACTTCCATGCACGCTGGTGTGAGTGGCGAGGATGGGGGTAGGGGGGACAGGAAGGGGAGCAGTCTCCTGACCCAGCGTGGCAGCGTGGACGCGTCGTGATGTCACCCTCATGTATTATCATTCATTGCCTTCCCTGCTTCCTTCCTTCGTTCCTTCCTTCCTTCCTTCCTTCCTTCCTTCCTTCCTTCCTTCCTTCCTTCCTTCCTTCCTGTCTGTGTTAGTCTTCTCGTTTCCTCTATCCCTCCTTGCATTTTCATTCTCGTTATTGTCTTCGCCATAGTTCTTCTCATCGTTGTCTTAGTTCCTCCTCCTCCTCCAACCTCATGATGCAACAGATTTTTCCCAGAATCGTCAAGGTTGTTCCGCCACACTCGTGCTCCGCGGCGTCGCTGCCTTTGCTCGGAGTGGTGGCCGCGTCTTTCCAGGCTGAAGCTCCTCAGTAGCGGAAGGCCTCCCTGTATCGGACACTGGTCACTCTGGTTTTGGCGATTCCTCTAATGGCAACGCCCTGGTGCTGCTTGAGGGCGCTTCCTAAGGGAAATTCTTCAAAGGACAGCGTGATGTTAACTGTGCCCTTCTTCTGTGTTACCTCACATCGGGCTGTCACCTTCGCACAGCAGGTGTCCCCGACCTTGACGGCGTGTGGCGCAGCGGACACGGAGGTGTGGGGGCAGGGGACGGAGAGGGAGGCTGGGCACTGGGCCTGTGGGAACGATTGCCACACTGCATCTCCACTCGTCACGGTCACTGGGGTTCTGGTGGGCAGGGTGGAAGGCGGGAGGACGGGAGGGGTAGGAGCATTAGGCCTTACCGCGTCCCCAAGACACTGTGGACCCGCCCGGCACCTGCAGGCCGCCGCACGCACGTGGACGTGTTGCTGTGCGTGCGTTGCCAATACAGCGGGTTCGTGTTCGCAAAAAGTGTTAAGGTACGTTTCGTAAGCCATGATCTTGCGTCACTCTGTATTGCTAAATTATAGGTCACTCCATCAGTGTGAGGAAAATGTTTTTACTCAACACCGTCAGGATTTTGTGTTCCCAGTGACTCTGGTGTGTGTGTGTGTGTGTGTGTGTGTGTGTGTGTGTGTGTGTGTGTGTGTGTGTGTGTGTGTGTGGGGCGCTGAAGCTGTCTGGGCATGAAGAACTTCAAAAGACACGAAAGCTGCGCTCTCTCTCTCTCTCTCTCTCTCTCTCTCTCTCTCTCTCTCTCTCTCTCTCTCTCTTTTTTATTTATACCATGTGGACTTTTCACGGGAATTTATGGGCTAAATGGGGTACTTTATGTGGTACCTCCTATCTCAAAGCCCACCCGCTAGCAAACCGTTGCCCCAAGTGAGGAAGCCCAACCTATACTCGGACTCTCTCTCTCTCTCTCTCTCTCTCTCTCTCTCTCTCTCTCTCTCTCTCTCTCTCTCTCTCTCTCTCTCTCTCTTCCCATAGTCCCATCGTAACCCTGGCCGCGGCAAAGTAGGGGAATTCTCTCAAGTATTAACCCACACTCACGCAGCCCACCACAGCTCACAACAAGGGAGGGGCGGGGCGGGGGCGGAGGCGGGGAGAGGCTGCTGGGATGGGCGTCACATGGATTGTCCTTCATTTATGTTCACGTAGTTGGTTTAATTGGCGTGAGTTACAAAATGCATGGCGATTCTGAACATGGGAGATTAATATTCGTCTCTTCCCTGGCTTGAGATGGCGATTGGAACGGTAACTAGGCGTTATATGTTACTAATTCTTAACTCATTTATTGATTTGTTTTATTATTTTACATTTCTTCTTCCCCTTCCAGTTTGTGTCACTTTAACTTTGCCTCTTATTTATCTACTTTTTTGCTAATTTTTTTTCGTTCTCACTTTTCATCACACGTCTATCACAATCTCTCTCTCTCTCTCTCTCTCTCTCTCTCTCTCTCTCTCTCTCTCTCTCTCTCTCTCTCTCTGGCATTACACAATATCCAGCTCCCTCCTGACCCCGGGATGTGCTGCTGCTGTCTCCATCTCTGTCTCTGTATCTGTCCTTATCTCTCGTTGTCTATTTCTGGCGCTGCCCTGATATGCCAAGCCCCGCCCACCACTGACGGACAGACTGACGGAGGGATTTGCTGTTTTTTTCTTATGTTGTACTCTATTGTTTGGGTTTTTTTATGCTATCATGACGTGTGTGTGTGTGTGTGTGTGTGTGTGTGTGTGTGTGTGTGTGTGTGTGTGTGAGGAAGGAAGAAGGTAATAGGGAAAGGGGGAAGGAAGAATGTTTAGTATGTGTGTATAGAAGGTAATGGGGAAAGAGGAACGACGAAAGTTTAGTGTCTGAGAGAGAGAGAGAGAGAGAGAGAGAGAGAGGAAGGGAGGGAGAGTTTTAGTGGTAACAGTCACGGTATTGTTGCCATGTGTTCTCTTCATTCCATCGTGACTCCTCCTCCTCCTCCTCCTCCTCCTCCTCCTCCTCCTCCTCCTCCTCCTCCTCCTCCTCTTCCCACACGGCCGGCAGATAAATAGAGCTAAAGATAGTATTCTCACTTTCGATTTCTGCTTTGGAGAGATATATTTAGATCCTCTTCAGATGTGCACACCGCCCCACCCTACCCCCCTCCCCATCCCATTCCCCGCCCCTCCCCATCCCCCTACTCCGCCATCACCTGCACTACTGTTTGTATGCAAGTATAATACACACACACACACACACACACAACACGCCCGGTAGCTCAGTGGTTAGAGCACTGGCTTCACAAGCCAGAGGACCGGGGTTCGATTCCCCGGTCGGGTGGAGATATTTGGGTGTGTCTCCTTTCACGTGTAGCCCCTGTTCACCTAACAGTGAGTAGGTACGGGATGTAAATCGAGGAGTTGTGACCTTGTTGTCCCGGTGTGTGGTGTGTGCCTGGTCTCAGGCCTATCCGAAGATCGGAAATAATGAGCTCTGAGCTCGTTCCGTAGGGTAACGTCTGGCTGTCTCGTCAGAGACTGCAGCAGATCAAACAGTGAAGTGAAACACACACAGTCTCTCTCTCTCTCTCTCTCTCTCTCTCTCTCTCTCTCTCTCTTATTTGTTCACTTATTTTTCTAAAATTTGATGTCATTCTAAGATTAAAAGGGAACGAAAAGTCAGAATTTGTTTTACTCTTAATTGAAAAAAAATGAGAGAGAGAGAGAGAGAGAGAGAGAGAGAGAGAGAGAGAGAGAGAGAGGACGGTTATGAGTGTCGCTTGCTTTGGGTTGAGATAAGGCTTCTATAAATAGCTGGAGCAGGAGAGATAAGCGTGGCGCCCCGATAACACACACGGGGCGAGGAGGACGAGGCAGCGTGTCAGGGTGTTATGCAAAGGTCGGAGCGGGTCAGGGTGAGTCATTTAGTGGCCTCTCTCTCTCTCTCTCTCTCTCTCTCTCTCTCTCTCTCTCTCTCTCTCTCTCTCTCTCTCTCTCTCTCTCTCTCTCTCTTTCTCTTCCTCCTCCTCCTCCTCCTCCTCCTCCTCCTCCTCCTCCTCCTCCTCCTCCTCCTCCTCCTCCTCCTCCTCTTCTTCCAGCTAGCACCTCTACACCCTCTCTCACCCACCCCCAGTGCTTTCTCCTCCTCACTCTTCCACTTCCCCTCCCCTCCTCCACTCCATCCCTCCATCTTCTCGAATCTTCTCCCCCCACCCCCCTCCGTCCTCCCATCCTCACTCAGGTTCTCTCCCTCAGTCTTCCATCTGTCTTCCTTTCCCTCTTCCTCACTAACCCCTCCCCTCTCTCTTGTCGGCACCCATGAGTTCGTGAGTCGTGCTGTGGTGCGTGCGGTGCTGAGGCGAAGATGGTCAGCCTGTTTGAGGTCATTGCTTGGTGCTGACCTGCCGGCGTGAGTTCAGGTCACGAGGGAGGTTATGCAGGTCATGAGGGGAGAAGGTGTGTGTCCGGGGAAGTGAGTGTAAGTTAGTTCCGTATCCCACGCGTGTGAGTGTCGTGTGAGCGGGTCGCACGTCACATAGGGAGGCTGCAGGGTGAGTGTCTGTCATTGCTTCACCCTATCCCGGAAAACTTCGTAAAAATTGGTCGTGTTGGGAAATGAATCGCCGTGAAATTATTTGCTGGCACCCGCGAGGCGCGATAAGCCAGGGTGCCGGCCCGCCCGTGGGGTATATAAGTGCGGGAGGCTGGTGACGGCGCACCACT
>NC_059281.1:4364369-4369369 GCF_017591435.1 Portunus trituberculatus
TGTGCAGTACACACACTGAGTCACCCTCTTTTGTGCTGCCCCTCCTTGAGTTAAGAGGGTGTTGTGTTGAGGTGCGTGTGGTGGGCTGGGATTTTGGAGTATCGTTTATATTCTTCCTTTTATCCTCCATTCTCTCTCTCTATCTCACGTGTATCTGAATTATCCTCCATTCTCTCTCTCTATCTCACGTGTTTCTGAATTATCCTCCATTCTCTCTCTCTCTCTCTCTCTCTCTCTCTCTCTCTCTCTCTCTCTCTCTCTCTCTCTCTCTCTCTCTCTCTCTCTCTCTCTCTCTCTCTCTCTCTCTCTCACGTGTTTCTGAATTATCCTCCATTCCTCTCTCTATCTCACGTGTTTCTGAATTATCCTCCATTCCCTCTCTCTATCTCACGTGTTTCTGAATTATCCTCCATTCTCTCTCTCTATCTCACGCGTTTCTGAATTATCCTCCATTCCCTCTCTCTCTACCTCACGTGTTTCTGAATTATCCTCCATTCCCTCTCTCTATCTCACGCGTTTCTGAATTATCCTCCATTTCCTCTCTCTATCTCACGCGTTTCTGAATTATTCTCCATTCCCTCTCTCTATCTCACGTGTTTCTGAATCATTGTTATATTGTTTGGTTCTTCTTGCGTCTTTACTTTCCGGTTTTGTGCCTTTCAGAAATATGCAACACAACAGTGAAGCCTAAACAGATGCCGTAAAGAAATCGAAGAGGCATACTGTTAAGAAGAAAGAAAGAAATCAAGAACCAAGTATAGGTCTGATGGGTTCCTGCTTGTTACTTTGATCCCCTTATACATACCTGGTGCCTTCGAAAACTCTGCACCACAGTACCAAAACGACCTATTAATACAAACACACCAATAAGCAAATGTAGGTCTGAAGGCTTCTTACTGTTAAATTGTATAGCTTCTCTTTTTGCTCCTTTATGTCTTCATGTATACGTGGAGCCCTTGAACAGTTCCCACCACTGCATTCCATCAAGCTTGAATAGTTCCTTTGGAGAAACACAAAATGCTCAGTAATACGAACACACTAACACGTAAAAAATGAACTCTATAAACTGAAGGTACAGGAAAAAAATAATAAGGACCATCATAGAAACGCAGTGAGGGATAGAGGGAGGTAATGGGACAAGGCAACAAGCAAAAACTGAACACGAAATGAAGTCCATCAAACTAAAGGTCCAGTAAAAAAGGGAGCAGCATAGAAACACACACAGGGAGGGATAGAAGAAGTCCAAGTGGTTTACCAATACACAAAAAAAAAACCACGCAACAACCAAACTGAACTAAACACCATACAAACTAAAGATCCAGATAAAAAAAAAAAAGTAAAGAGCAACTTATGGCCCGTATGCTTAACTTCTCCACATCACTGCTTTCTAAAGGGTGTAACTGAAGTGATACTGGTTTTTAATAATGTTTTTGTGACTGTAATGAAAGTTTAACAATTTTTCTACGTTATTAAGTGGAGAAAGACACGGGAACTGGTATAACAATTTCTTTAGCCTGTGAAAATAGTACTGGCAAGAGAGCTGAGCCTTTCTGTATACGGGAAGGGATAGAGAGAGAGAGAGAGGGGGGCACAAGAGCTTTAGTAATACAAGAAGGCAACACGCAAAACCTGAACACAAAACAAACTCAACCAAACTAAAGGTCCACAAAAAAGGGAGCAACATGGAAACACAGGGAGGAATAAGGGGAGAGGTGATGGAGGATAATTCGTCCCCACCACCCCCAAACTTCGTCCCCAGCATTCCCCTCCTCTTCCTTCTCCTCCCCACCACCTGCAGCTTAGGAAACGCCTCCCCCACCCCTGAAACCTTGCGTCCTCTACGGTCCTGCTCCTCCCTCCCTTTTTATCCTAACGCCGCCCTTCACCCTCAGGCAAAGGGAGAAAGGGAGAGAGAGAGAGAGAGAGAGAGAGAGAGAGAGAGAGAGAGAGAGAGAGAGAGAGAGAGGGAACCAGATTATGACAACAGATATGAACCTAAAGAAATAAAAAGAATAAAAGAAGGCTAAAGAAATGAGGAATTAAGAAAGCAAAGAGAAAGACGAAGAAGGGAAAATGTAAGAAGAGAACGAACAGAGATAAAAAAAAATTGGGAGGTAGAAAGGAGGAAGAGGAGAAGAAGAAGAATAGGAGAGAGGGAGAGGAAGGATAAAAAGGGAGAGGTAGATAAAGGTAAGGACAAGGTTGTGTAGGGCAGTAGGGACAAGGAGGGATAGGAGGAAGGGAGAGGAGGGGGAGGAAGGAATGTTAGGGAGAGGGAGTGAGAGGGAGGGAGAGTGGGAGGAGTACTCTCACATACTTCCTACTGACCCACTGAACGAGTCCCTCCCTCTCTCCCTCTCCTCTCCCTGTCCTTCTCTCCCTCTCTCTCCTTCCTTCTCTCCCTCCCTCCTGTGGGCGTGTCTATAAAGGATGGGCAGTTATTTAATTACCTCCGTTATTTATGACCTCCCTAACGCCCCTTTGTGTTCTCCCTTTCTCTCCATGGCTCCTTTTTTTTCTCCCTCTTTCGTTTCTTCCTTTTTGTTCCAGTTTGTTCTCTCGATTTTTCTTTCAAGGTCATTTCACTGTGCTGCGTCTTCACTGTGTCCCCTGTCCCCTCTCTCTCTCTCTCTCTCTCTCTCTCTCTCTCTCTCTCTCTCTCTCTCTCTCTTCGTCATGTGCACAGTCATGCCGTGATGTAAACAGTGTGTGTGTGTGTGTGTGTGTGTGTGTGTGTGTGTGTGTGTGTGTGTGTTTTGTACACGATCACATGTGTGCGCATTAAAACAATGAATGGAAAATGAGAGAGAGAGAGAGAGAGAGAGAGAGAGAGAGAGAGAGAGTTATAGCTGTCCTTTCTCTTCTTACACTGAGGTTGTTTGATTTATTTTTAGTTTTCTTTTTATCATTCTTTATTTCTCTTCAGTTTCATCAACCTATCCTTCCTTCCTTTATTCTCTTATACATTCACTCACACCAGTCAATCATTTGCTGTTCCTCACTTCCATTTTATTTTCGTACTTGTCTTATTTACGTAATAGCTTTCAGCCTAGATGGTCGTGACGAATGAAAGAGGAGGAGGAGGTGAAAGAGGAAGAAGAGGAGGACGAGGAGGAGGAGGAGAAGGAGGAGGAGGAGGAGGAGGAGGAGAAAGATAATGGGGGAAGCATGAGAAGCGATGGATGAAGATGTGCATGGAACGTTAGAGGAAAGGAACGTTCAGAAGGAGGAGGAGGAGGAGGAGGAGGAGACGTCTTGGCGTGGCGGCTTTGGACTGAGAGGAGAAAGGGGGGGAAGGGTGAACGAAGGTGTGGCATACTAAGAGGTGATGCTTTGATAGGGGGAAAGGACTTGGGGAGACAAGTAAGGGGGTGGGGAGGGGAGAAGACACCTGGTAGCATGCAGAAGTGGTGGCTTGGGTGGGTGGGGGTGTGGGCGTCTTGGCTGTTGGCGTGGCTGGCGGGGGCGGGATGGGAAGGAGTGGCGGGAAGGGGCAAGGTGGTGGGGTACAAGGGATATGGTGTAGGATTGTGAAGGATAGTGAGTTGTATCCTGCGGTGTCCTTCTCGGTAGCGTTTGTTGATACTCTGCTTGATATCCTTCCCCAGACATTGAGAGCATCAGAACAGGAAGGCAGCTGTAAGGCGCCTCTGGCCTACACGTGGCACTCCCTGTATGGAACGTGCCCACCTATGTCCAACCTCCTCTCCGTTTGATTCCACATGTGTTCCTCTGTGTGGTCTGTATGTCCATGTGTGTGTGTGTGTGTGTGTGTGTGTGTGTGTGTGTGTGTGTGTGTGTGTGTGTTTGTGGCGTGAGGGGCGTAGAGGGTGTGTAGGGTGTGGAGGGGTGGAGTCGTGTAGGCGCGGAAGGGTGGAGGCGTGGCGGCGTGGCGGCGCGGCAGGGGCTGGGTATGACTGGTGGGTGGGTGGCAGTGATGATGACGTCTTCCCTCCCATACATATTGTTGCCCTAAGTGGACTTGACCTGGTGATGGATGCTGCTGCAGTGGAGGTGAGGTGGCGTGTGGGCGTGGAGGGGCGCATGGCTGGGTAGGGTGGTGAGAGGTGGGGGAGGCATCACCTTGGGGATGCATCAGGCGTCCTTCTGCGGTCCTTCCATCCTGAAGGTGACGGGGTCGGCGGTGACGCAGTACTGAAGGTGGTCTGTGGGGACGAGCGTGGCCGTGGTCAGGGTGGGGCGGGGCGTACTCAGGGATAGGGGCCGGGGGAAGGGGGACAAGCGCCCTGGGGTACTCGTCGCCATATTTCCACGGAGCGGGCAGCGTGACCTTCAAGGGCCGCCGGAGAGAGGACGCTGTGTGGTGCGCCTCGTGCCCTGCAGCGGCCCTGGTGACGCACAGGAAGCCGCGTACCGCTTGTCTAGGGCTGCTTGGGTACGTGCGCACAACTGCCCTCCCGTGCTCTCCAGGCTGGCGTGCCGGGGCGACACTTTCTGCTGCAGGTTGGCTGGGATGCGGCACACTGGCGGCGGCCTTCAGATACCCAGGCTCAGCTCTCCTCGCGGCGCAGCTGATCACTCCCGCGATGGTTGGCACACGTTACGTAACCATCCCTTGCGACCTTCTGCCTCCTTACTTGGCCAGACATCAAAATGCAGGACTCAGCGTGTTTACTGGAAAAACCGGAATATATGTGTTGGGAGGCGGCGGGGCTGGAAGGAAAGGAAGGAGGATGAAGGGCCCTATCATCCCCTCACCCCCGTCATCATTTCCCATCCAAACTGTCTGCTTGTCCGACACCTCCCTCCCTCCACTCCCCTCCCGCTGAGTCTCCTCCTAAGTTTCCTGGCGGGGAGGAAGCGTCTATAGGGACCTTCATGAATCCTCCCCGCCTGTAAGGGTTCACTTCCTCCCTCTTCTTCAATTACTCGAATCAGTGGCGGTTCCCGGTTGGTGGTGGTGGTGGTGGTGGTGGTGGTAGCGGCGGTGATGGTAATGGCGGCATTGCACCCCCGCCACCCTTGAGGCACTGCCGAGA
>NC_059281.1:4376869-4414369 GCF_017591435.1 Portunus trituberculatus
TGTTGCTTGTTCCTTCTTTGTGATCTTTAGTGATCCTCCTCCTCTTCGCCCTCCTCCTCCTTTAGCCCACATAGACTTCTCTCTACCTCCTCCACCACCCATCCCTCATCTTCCTCTTCCTCCTCCTCCCTCACACTATACTGCCTCATCCCCTCAACTCTTCTCTCACTCCCTCATCCCGCCCTCTCCTCGCTCTCTCCCCTCTCACACTTAACGTCCCAGGCCTCTCCACCGCCACTGTCTGTCCTTCATTTGTCATTGTTTTGGCGCAGTTCTCTCCTCTTATCTTTGCTGTGTTGGTGTTTTTTTTTTTTTTTAATGTAGGAGGGAGGGGAGCCAAGGTTGGTGGGAGAGAGAGAGAGAGAGGGGGGGGGGTCAGAAGAACGGTTATGTTGTTATTTTAGGGAAAGCTTTTTGTTTTTTGTTTTGCTTGTTTGTTTATTTACTTATCTATTCATTTCTTTTCTTTTTTTCTTATATTTTGCTTGATGTCACATAAAGCACATTGAGACTTGACAAGTGTGAACCGTTATACAAAACCTGGCCGAGTGATGGTAAACTAAACTAGAAATCTTACTCACTTCTCGAACACAGGTATCTGAAATATTAACGCTTGAAAAAATACACACACACACACACACACACACACACACACACACACACACACACACACACACACACACTAAAAAGAAAACACAAACCAAACACGATCTTATTCTGACACCAGATTAGATTACCCTCTTGACGCCTGTACAGTATTGCATATTTATTCTTTGTTTTTATCGGTCTCCACCACATGCGCACACATAAAAAAAGAAAAGAAAAAAAAAATGCCGTCCTTGGAGAGAAACAACGAGGAGGAGGAGGCGGAGGAGGAGGCAAAAAAAGCGCGAGAAGTAGAAGAGAGTACCCGCTGCTTCAGAATTCCACCTTGCTGCGAGGTGTACCGGGGATCGAGAGTGGGGAGGTGATGGAGGGACGAGAGATGAGGGTACGGAGGGGGGTCTACACGGAGAGGGAAGGGATGGAGTCAGAGTATTGAGGGAGGAGGGTCTGAGATAACGGGAGATAGGTGACGGGGGGTGGGGGAAGATACAAGGGGAAGTGGGAGGGGGAGAGGAGAGTTGATGGGGAGGTAACGTGTGCAGCTGATAAGACCCAGATGTAATGAGTCTGAAATGATTGCCAATGGAGTTTCTGTTCGTTTACTGAAGAGTGGAAGGTGTGTGTGTGTGTGTGTGTGTGTGTGTGTGTGTGTGTGTGTGTGTGTTGGTTTATCAGTTTGTTATTTCTTTGTGTTCTTTTGTGTTGCATGTTCTCGTGTTAATGGGGAAATGCCTCCTTGTCTGATTAGATGAAAGAGGTTTATGGTGTGTGTGTGTGTGTGTGTGTGTGTGTGTGTGTGTGTGTGTGTGTGTGTGTGTGAGGGGGGGGAAGGAGTGTGGGAAAGTACTGTGGGATGAGTAACGAGTGAGTGAGTCAGTGAGTCTATCAGTGATAGGGAAAGTGTTTGTGTTTTTACGTGTTATGGTTCTTTACGTAATGCTTTGGGGGGGCGGTGTTCTTCTTCTTCTTCTTCTTCTTCTTCTTCTTCTTCTTCTTCTTCTTCTTCTTCTTCTTCTTCTTCTTCTTCTTCTTCTTCTTCTTCTTCTTCTTCTTCTTCTTCTTCTTCTTCTTCTTCTTCCATTCAAGTAATTTTACTCATCATTATTATTATTGTTGTTATTATTATTATTATTATTATTATTATTATTATTATTATTATTATTATTATTATTATTATTATTATTATTATTATTATTATTATTATTATTATTATTATTATTATTATTATTATTATTATTATTATTATTATTATTATTATTATTATTATTATTATTATTATTATTATTATTATTATTATTATTATTATTATTAAGCTGTTTGTTTTTCTTCCCAGGTGCAAGATGAGGACTTACCTGTAATTACTTGTTCACGTGGCAAGAGTCGGGGGTTGCCCTGATCTACGCCTGTCCCCCACCCTCCCTTCTCTCTCTCTCTCTCTCTCTCTCTCTCTCTCTCTCTCTCTCTCTCTCTCTCTCTCTCTCTCTCTCTCTCTCTCTCTCTCTCTCTCTCTCTCTCTCTCTCTCTACCTAATCATAATCTAACCGCAGTTTTTTGTCCAAGTCCTTTCACTCTCTTTATCCTCTCCATCTCTCCCTCTCTCTCTCTCTCTCTCTCTCTCTTTCCTCATCAACCCTCTACATATCACTCACTTTCCCTTCCCATCCCTTCACGTCTCTTCCCGTCCCTTCCTTACAGTCACTTTCCCTTCCCGTCCCTTCCATCCACCTCCCGTCCCGTCCATTCCCTCCTGCTGTCCTGCATATCACTTCGCCTTCCACCTCCTCATCTGTACCTAGTCAGTCTATCATCTCTCTTCCGCCTGTGCCCGTCTGCCTGGAACCTCTCCCTTAGTCAGCTCCATCAGTCAGTCAGTCACAAGATGGAGGCAAACGCAGGGGTGGATATGGAAGATTACTGGAATGAGGTGCTTACTTATCGCCGTCGCTCATCCAACTCCACGTGTCAGTCGGAGGAGGAGGGACGAAGCCATGACGGTACGTAAGAGAGAGAGAGAGAGAGTAGGTTTAGTGTTGTGTAATATTGAAATTGTTATCGTGACAAGGAGAGAGTTTATTTAGTGTAGTGCAATCTAGAAATTCTTACCATGACACACACACACACACACACACACACACACACACACACACACACACACACACACACACACACACACACACACACACACACACACACACACACACACACACACACACACACACACACACACACACACACACAGAGAGAGAGAGAGAGAGAGAGAGAGAGGTTAAATTCAAAACAAATCCAAAATTCTTCTGCATATATCCCTCCTCCACCACCTCCACTCCTCCTCTCCCTCTGTATCTTCACGCCCCTTCTTGTTTCGCTCCTGCAGAAGAGGTGGAGTCTGACGAGAATTTCCTGGAGGGTCTGGGCATCCCCGTCAAGGAAGACTCGGAACTCTCAGAGGACAACGTGACTCTCAGCAAGTTCCTGGGCACCTTGAACCCCCGTCAGGTCAGACACGCTAGTTTCCCTTGTTTCTGTCTGGATTCTTAACCTGATATGACTTCTAGCTAACTTAACCTATGGCCTAACTGAACTTGACCTTACCAAACTCAACACACTAATGCTTCCCTTGTTTCTGCTTAACTTAACCTAGTCTAACTTAACTTGATTTTTCCTAACTTGACGTGCTAATGTTGCCCTTGCTTCTGTGTGTATTTGTAACTTAACGTAACGTAACTTAACTTCACCTAAATCAAACCTTCTCAAATAACACGCTAATGTTTTCCTTCCTTCTGTTTGTATTTTCATCTAGCTTTGATAATACGAAATTTAAATCTTGGACAACTAAAACAATCCTTCTTATCTCTCGTTCATAATTTATCCTAACCTCAAAAAATACGAATATAAGTCTTTAGAAGAACCTCCGTGATCTCTCTTACTCTTACCTGATGATTTTGTTTCCGCTGTTGTTATCTTTTTCATTGATTTTACTGACTCCCTCTTCACTCACGCAGGAGGAGGCCCTGAAGCGGCGTGTGCGGACTGTCAACGCCACCATCAGGAGAAAGAAGCAGCGTCAGAAGCCAGACATCAGGAGCTTCTTCAACGCTGACGTGAGTGTGTGTTGAACCAGATGAAGATTCCCTCGATGGCCCTTCAGTGGACCTTTTTGCTCATTCGTTTTTGTTTTTCTTGGCCAGTATTCTCTTCTTAACATACAACAATAAGAAATGTGTAATCTCTTCGTCATTTAGCAAACTCAGTCACGTGCTTCCTTTTAATTTTCCCTCCAGTCACTCACCACCTTCAGCCACTTCTTCAGATAGCCACTCAGTCTATCCTGCCACTCACTTACAGTCATTCAGCTTCCCCGTGACTTTCCCTCCACTCACTCACCATCTTCAGCCACTCCTTCAGATAGCCACTCAGTCTGTCCTGTCACTCACTTATTGTCATTTAACTTTCCCGTGACTTTCCCTTCACTCACTCATAAGAACATAAGAAAATGAGGGAAGCTGCAAGAAGCCATCAGTCCTACACGTGGTAGTCCCTGTATGAAGCACGCCTGCCAATATGCATCAATCATTCACATCCATAGATTTGTCTTATCTTCTTTTTAAAGCTCCCTAATGACTCAGCACTAACAACTTGATTTATGACTCCACTCCGTTCATCTACCACACTGAGAACCAATTCCTACTCTCCACCTTCACCCATTGCTATGAATTAATACTCCATTCATCCTATTACTCCACTCTCCCACGGAACTCCAACACAGGCACGCATTATACTCGTAGATAAAACTCACTCCATCCATACCACTCCTTCACTCCCCCACAGAACACCAACACAGGCACGCATTATACTCGTAGACAAACACTCACTCCATCCATTTCACTCCCCCACAGAACTCCAGCACAGGCACACGCAGCCGCAGCGCCACTCCTGACTCCCTTGACTCCGTGTCGCCGCCAAGGACCCCACCAGACCCACATCCGAAGTCATGGGTGGACCCTTACCTCAGTCGCTCCAGGGGCTCCCTCGACTCCGGCAACCACTCCCTCGTCACCTCCCCCTCCATCCCAGGCCCCACCACCTTCCTGCCGGAGACACACCGCCACCCACACACCCACGTCCCCAGGCCCCATGTTGTCGCCGGCAGGAGACACACTCCCCAGTGATACACCCTCCAGGTTCGTGTGTGTGTTTTTTCTTCGTTTCTACACACACACACACACACACACACACACACACACACACACACACACACACGTGTAGCCCCTGTTCACCTAGCAGTGAGTAGGTACATCGAGGAGTTGTGACCTTGTTGTCCCGGTGTGTGGTGTGTGCCTGGTCTCAGACCTATCCCAAGATCGGAAATAATGAGCTCTGAGCTCGTTCCGTAGGGTAACGTCTGGCTGTCTCGTCAGAGACTGCAGCAGATCAAACAGTGAATTACACACTCCTCCACTACCTAACGCTCCCTTGTATCAACTCCTCCCTCCCCCCACACAGGAACCAATGGATTGACGACCCCGCCCCACACTTGTACCGCGCTCCGTCCCTCGACACACTGCCCAAGGTCGCTCCGGGGATCACCAAGGGCAAGGAGCTGCGGCGCCAGAGGTCTTACGCCAGGGATCTCGCCAGGGACGTCAAGAACTTTCACTCATCAAAGCAAGGCGCCTATGAATTCTTCCCAAAGGCCTCCGGAGATGACCACGGAGAGAGAGAGAGAGAGAGAGAGAGAGAGAGAGTCCTAGGCCCATATTCAGAAACGTTTTGCTCTCACAACGACTATTTTTCAAGGCCACAAAGACGATTCGCGGGATTTCTCAAGAGTGTTTCTCTAGTTAATAATGTCGAAATCTTGTCACTCTTCCTGTAGAACTGTAAAAATACCTTAAAAACTCGTGTAAATTCATATAAAGGCTTTTGATATAGTGGAGGTGAAACAGAGTAGTGTTTGAGAATATAAGACCGAGAGTGTATACCGCGGAGTAAGCCCTGTCCTTCGTGTTACAGAGGTGCAGGTGCTCAACTACCGCTACTTCGGCTCTGTTTACATCCCCCATGCCCGCTGCAAGGAGAAGGAGAAGCGCCCGCCCCTCGAGCCCCGCCAGCGCCAGGATACTGAGGCCGTCACGGTGCGTGCTGGTAGTGTTGGTGGTGGTAGTATGAAATAGTAGTAGTAATAGTTTTTGTTGTTGTTGTAGTCATAATAGTAAGTAGTAGTAGTGATAGTGGTTGTGGTGATAGTAATAGTGATGGTAATCGTAGTAGTAGTAGCAGTAGTGTAATAACAGTAGTAGTAGTAGTAGCAATAGTAGCAGCAGCACCAGCACCAGCAGCACCAGCAACAGCAACAGCAGCAGTAGCACCAACAACAGTAGTAACATCAATAATATCGGTACAAACAGCAGTAATAGTAGCAACATTATTATCATCAATGGTAGTAGTAGTAGTAGTAGTAGTAGTAGTAGTAGTAGTAGTAGTTGTTGTTGTTGTTGTTGTTGTTGTTGTTGTTGTTGTTGTTGTTGTAGTAGTGGCAGCAACAACAGCAGCAGCAGCAGCAGCAGCAGCAGCAGCAGCAGCAATACCCGCACACACAAACAACACACATCATGACACCCTCATTCCCATCTGTTACAGGACACCAGGCGAGCCTCTAGCGGTGACATACGGAAGTCCCTCTCAGTGTACCATCCGAGGGAGGCGCTGAGGGAGGAGAGGGAGAACCGGCCGCTGCGGGAGGACAGGGAGAACAGACAGCGCTCCACCTCCTCTGCAGACCTTGGATTTAGAGTCGGGAAGCAAGACCCGGAGGAGGAATTTCCGGTGAGCAATCAGAAGGAGGAGGAAGAAGAGAAGGAACACAAGAGGGAAGTGTGTAGGAGTAGTAGGAAGTAGAGAAGAAAGTAAAGCAGGAGATGAATAGGAAGTGTATAGGAACAGTAGGAAGAGGAGGAGAAAAGAAAACACGTGAGATGAAAGAGAAGTGTGTTGGAATAGGAAGAAGAGGAGGAGAAAGAAAATGCAAGAGATGAGAAGGAAGTGTGTAGAAGTAGGAAGAAGAGGAAGAGAAAGAAAATGTAGGAGATGAGAAGGAAGTGTGTTGAAGAAGTAGAAAGAAGAGGAGGAGAAAGAGAATGCTAGAGACGAGAAGGAAGTGTGTAGGAGTAGGAGGAGGAGGAGGAAGAGGAAGAAAAAGAAATTGCAGAGAGAGAGAGAGAGAGAGAGAGAGAGAGAGAGAAAGAAGTATGAAGGAGAAATAGGAAAAAGAGGAGAGAGAGAAGAGAATGCAAGATATGAAAGGAAGTGTGTAGAAGTAGGAAGAAGAGGAGGAGAAAGAAAATGCAAATGAGAAGGAAGTGTGTAGAAGTGGAGGCAAGAGGCCGAAGTGGATGGAGAGGAGAGGGTGGAGGGAAAAGGACGATTTGGTGGTGAGGTGGAGGATGCTCACGTCACCAAGCAGGACCTCAAAACTCACTCACTCTCTCTCTCTCTCTCTCTCTCTCTCTCTCTCTCTCTCTCTCTCTTTCCGGTTATTTCTGTCCTTTTTTTTCATTTTTTTTTTCTTCTTCCTATGTGACTTCTTCCTCCAACCTTGAACCAGTCCTCTAAGAACCACATTTAAGTCATTACGCTGAGCTGAGCCACGCCCGGTCTTCCCTTCTGCAGGATCTGGTGCTGGAGCCGGGGCGGTGCGGCCAGACGCGGGTAGACTGGCTGGATGAGGCGGACCTACAGAGGCTCAACTCCCTTGCCCTTCTGGAGCTGGACATCCTCTTCACCGAGCACCACATTCACCACCGCTGGAGGAAGGTCAAGAAGAGGAAACACTCCAAGGAAGGTGAGAGAGAGAGAGAGAGAGAGAGAGAGAGAGAGAGAGAGAGAGAGAGAGAGAGAGAGAGAGAGAGAGAGAGAATTTTTTTTTTACTTCACTCCTTACTTTGATCTGAAAGAGAGAGAGAGAGAGAGAGAGAGAGAGAGAGAGAGAGAGAGAGAGAGAGAGAGAGAGAGAGAGAGAGAGAGAGAGAGACATTTTTACTTCACTCATTACTTTGATCTGTAAAAAAGACAAAAAAAAAAAAACAAGAGGAAAACGTTAAAATAATGTACTACAACTCAATAAGTCCACATCGTAACTCTGTCACTGTATTGCTCTGCTTTATTGCATATCCTTCACGTGACTCACCGCTCTAACGGATCCACAGAGAGCGGGGTGTTCGCGGCGGCCCTGGAGAGTCTGCTGCAGCGGGACAGGACCTTCTTGCCGGAGTCCCCCCTCGAGGCCAGCGTGCCGCTCGTTTTCTATAAGGTGAGGGTCCCCTGCTCGCCTCACTGTAGGAGGGGTGTCTATACAAAAAAGTGAAGAGGAAATGTTCATATTTCTTTTATATTTTTATGTTTATGTTTTAGATTGATTAGCTGATTACATGCCCACATTTTTCTTCTTTCTCCTTTTCCATGCTGTTTATGTATCGGTTTAATATTATATTCATATTTTAAAGCATTCATATCATCATCTTTCCTCTGTGTAATCAGAACAACAAAAGCTATCACCTAGTATTGCCCTGACTAGTACATCTCATTGAACCTGAAACACTGTAATGTCCGTCATGGAATTCAAACTTTACTCTTATGAATAACTTGAATAAAGGAACAGACAACCCATCTCTTCTCTCCCACTACATTTCACCTTCAATATACCTTTACACTTACCACTGTTTGTTCTTCTGTTGCCGATCGTTTATTCTCATTACTCAACCTTAAAAGTTCTGAGGCAATTAATATTCTCGTTTCCTTGGCGTGTGTCTCAGATGGCGTGGCAGCTGGAGAGACACGGGCTGCACCAGGAAGGCATCATGCGAGTGCCGGGACACAGGTGAGGCTCAGTGCAGCTTCTTCGTTAATGTGCAAGTCTTTTTATGTCTTTCTGAAGTGTCTCTACCTTGTGCTATTCAGCTGCTTATTCCTTTGTCTTTCATGTGTTGTTTGATATGTTCTTTCTTCTCATCTCTTCGTTTTCTTTGTAATTCATATCTTCTCCTTATTTATTTGTTTCCCACTCTGTCGTATATTTTCATTAACTTTAGTATCCATCTCATATCAGTGTATTCATCATTATTTTCATTGATATATGCGGTTAAATATCTTTATCTATCTATCTGTTATCTTTTCAGCCTTGTGCCTCTTTTTTACTTTCTGTTCTACCCTTTCCATTGTTATCCACTAAAGTCAGTTTATCAGTGTATTATAATATATTCATCACTTTCATCATCAAGTCACAATCTATCCATCTGTCAGTCTAGTTTCACCACCTCTCACCACTATCTGTCATTCTAGCTATCTATCTATCACACTACAATCAATCAGTCTATCTATCTATCAGCCAATTCACACCACCCTCTCACCACAGGTCACAAACGGAACAGCTACGTCGCACTCTGGACTCACACTTCTACAGCGATCCTGCCACTGCCGACTCAGCCCTCAGGAACGCCACACCAAATGATATCGCTGCCCTTATCAAGACCTTCCTTAGAGAGCTGCCAGAGCCTCTCCTCACCCACGCCTACACGCCGGCCTTCTACAAGTGCCACCGTATGTGTTCTGTAATTGTAGAATTCAAGGTTTGGGTTGTGTGTTAGCTTTTGTGTTGTCCTCTGTTCTGTGTCTTTGGGTGTTTTGTTCAGATATATATATATATATATATATATATATATATATATATATATATATATATATATATATATATATATATATATATATATATATATATATATATATATATATATATATATATATATATATATATATATATATATATATATATATATATATATATATATATATATATATACACAAAAAATAGACAAAGAGCCAACAAAAAATTATGGATAAGCATTTCTGATAATACTCTTTAAGGACAGTAAATTCAATGGGACCTTTTTTGACATATATATTTATAAATTATAAAAGAATCTCTTCTTACATTATGAATAAAAAGAAATAGTACTTTTTTCCTTGCTCATCACTACTAATTATAACCACCACCACCACCACCTCTACTATTAACATCTCTATTACATCCCCCAGGCATCCCAGACATTGGTGAGCGTGTCCTGGCCCTCACAATGCTGGTGCTGCTGCTGCCCACACCCCACCGAGACACCCTGTACGCCCTCCTGGACCTGTGTGCAAGGGTGGTCACTTACCAGGCCACCAACAAGATGTCCTTGTACAATGTGGCAATGATCGTGGCGCCCAACATCTTTCTGCCTCCCAGCCCTCGTCACAAGCTCAACCTGCGCTCTGAGGACAAGGAACAGCAGCTTAACCATGAGGTGGGTTTCCCTGGTCCTGACTACAGTGTCCTTTTCAGGTTCTCCACAATTTTTTCACTGCAATAATTCAGTTTAAGAAAAAAGTCACAGATTGGCACCATGTGCAAATCTCTTCCTATTGTTTCTAGCCCTTGCATCTTTCTCTATGACTCCCTACCATTGCAGTTCTACCACAGTTTCATCCCTCCATCTCCCTTTCTGTCTTTCCCTTAATCTTCTACCCTCAAAAAATACATTCAGTACATCGAGTTCACACATGCCTCGTCTCCTCCCTCAGATGACGTATGCAAGCATCACCACACAGCTGACTCAAATGCTCATCAAATACCGTGACGTGCTGTGGACGGTGCCACACAGACTGGTGGCTCAAGTGCGGCGCCAGTACCAAGCTGAGGCCCTCAAGCTGCTCAACACCACACCTGTGAGTACTGGCAGAACACTTAGGGCTCCTGGCTGGTGCATGAGAGTGAAAAAGAGAAGGTAATTTAATTGATTAGATGCAGAAGAGAGTACTGGATTGTGAGAAGAAAGAAGTTATCCTGGCTTGTGCATGAGGATAGGAGATGAAAAAGAAAAGGTTTATTTGATACAGGAATGGTTTTCAGAGACATCAAACTGGAAAAGAGGAATAAAGGGAAGAATTGGATTTAAGGACGAAGAGAAGAGAACAGACTAGTGAGGGAGGTGCTAGAGATGGTACAAGAGACTTGGGGAATAGATGAAAGTTAAAAGTAATACACAGTTTCAGATTCAGTAAAGGCAGCAAAAGAGTGGAAAAAGGCCCACTGAGGTGCTAATCCTAAAGCAAAATTCAAAAGCATAATACAAGTGTCTTAATACATGCACATCCTTCACAGATGCGTCGGCTGCTGTCCCGCAAGAGTAAGGAGACCATTCAGCGGCCAATTGAGAATGAGGTGGACTACCAGGAGGGAATCTTGAGGGTGTCAGCGCCACAGTTCAACAAGATCAACTACCCGGTGAAGCTGAACTCTCGTATGACGGCAGGTGACCTCCTGACCAAGTGAGTAGATGTGGACAGTGATAGCCTTCTCCTCCTCTGTCTCTGTATGTGGTTGACCAAGGGAAGTGTATGGAATAATAATGTTTTCCTTCTGTCTCCATCTCTCTGGTGGTTGACAAAGTGAGTAGATGTGTTCTCTCTGTTTCTTTCTTTTGTATAGTTTACTTAATGAACAGATGTAGGTGTTAATGTTCTTCTCTCTGTCTTCCTCTTTGTATAGTTGAGGGTCTTAATATTCTTGCCTTTCTCTGTCTCTTTGTTTGGTTGTACAAGTCCTTGGATGAAAAGCACATTGAAAACACGTGTCCCATTTTCCTGCTCTCTCTGCCAGCCTGTTTTCACATTACCTACATGACTCAATCAGCAAGTATAGACAACACATCTGCAGCCTATAACAGTATAAACTATTGAGAGAAGAAGGTTGAGCGCATGTAAAAACTCCAGAAACTTTTTTTTTCATGTGCTGGAAAGTCATGTTTTGGGGATAGAACTGAATGAGGGACAAAATACCAATTGCACAAACTAATTACTTTTACTACCAATACTACTACAACTACTACTACTCATTGATGAAATTGCTGTATCTGTTTATGTTTAATCTCCTGATAACTCTGATGCTTACAAGGGCGAACTAAAAGAGAGAAATGCTATAACAACACTCCACCTCTTTCTCCTCGACAGGTTTATCGAGGAGCTCACACTGCTGCCAGAGAACCCTCGTCGTGTGGAGGGGCGGAGGGAGCAGCAGTACAAGCGATCCAGTGTGGGTGGAGTCAGTGGTTCACCTCCATCTGGCAATGCTCCACCTCCCCGCCACCTCCCACCCTCCACTCCCTCCTCCCAGTACCTTGCCTGTCTCCTCAGTGGCTCACTCAAGAATGCTCTCCAGCAGCACGCACTACACGAGCAGGGAGGAAATATCGGTGTGTAATAATAAGTATCTCTCTCTCTCTCTCTCTCTCTCTCTCTCTCTCTCTCTCTCTCTCTCTCTCTCTCTCTCTCTCTCTCTCTCTCTCTCTCTCTCTCTCTCTCTCTCTCTCTCTCTCTCTCTCTCTCTCTCTCTCTCTCTCTCTCTCTCTCTCTCTCTCTCTCTCTCTCTCTCTCTCTCTCTCTCTCTGTGATATCTAAAAGGCTCTATGTTTGTTGTTTTTATGTAGTTTTTCCCCTCTGCATGTGATTATCAAAATAATGTTCCATTTTTTATCTATTTTTATGTCTTGTGGTTGTACCACCACCACCACTAGACTTTCTTTCCATCCTTGTTCTTTCTTCTTTTTTTCTCTTTCATTTCATGATAGCATCTTCTTTTCTTCTTTTCACCCTCTGTTTCACATCCCAGCCAGAACATGACTTTTCTCTTCTTTCCACATTCTTTCAGCCTCCATTTCACAGCCTAACAAGGACCTGAAGGCTTCTTAGTAACACTTTCTACCATCCCTCACCAACTCCTCTAATCATCCTGTGTCTCCTTCAGGTAACCGCCGCCTGGACCCCAATGCCAAGCTTCTCGCAGTATACCAGGACAACCCCAATGCAGAATTCACAGTCAAGTGCCACCACCTTGGAGGGCAGAGCTCAAGGAGGAATTCATAGAGACAGACTTTACATTGTGCCCTCTCCTTTTCCTTCAGGGTCCTGCTTTAAGGTCACAATTGTCAGGTGTCTTTCCTGTGGGGGAGCTAGGAGATGCAAGTGCTCAGATCTGCTTATGGAAACTAGTGCAAGAAGTTGTATAGTAGTAGTAGTAGTAGTCATAGTAGTAGTGGGTGCCTGTGTTTGTCTTGAACGCTTCCAGAGGCTATACAGGAAGTTACAGGTTACAGATACAGGTGCTCAAATGTATTTGTGTGGAGATGAAGTGGTTCTGTGAACTTGCAGAGGAAGTCGTGTAGGAGTAGCTGTAGTGATGTGTGTCGCTGTGTGTGTGTGTCATTGTGTGGCTGGTGTCATGAGTTCTTCCAGAGGCTATATAGGAAGTTACGTGACTGCTGGCGTATAGAGGAAGGAAATTCAGGACATGCTAGTCGTCTGTGGTGAAATGTGACTGAAAATAAGAAAAGTTTCTGTTTGCCACTATGGAACTCCCATTGAAAGAAAAAGGTGAATGTTATGTTTAGGAACAAGATGTCTATTCTTCTGACAGTTGGGAAAATGAAACAGTGTGATAGGTTAGGTGGAAAACATCAGATTACATAATGAAGCTCGTGTCTGAAAGGTCTTGTCTCTTGTGAACAAAGGAGCAAGGGAACTGAGGGATAATTAAGAAAAGGTCTGGAAAGATACAGAAGAGAGCTGGAAAAGAAGAATAAAAGAGGAGAATAAGAAGGAAATGCATAGATTATACATGAAGTTTGTGTCTAAATGCTCTTGTCTATTATGAATGAAAGAGCAAGAGAACAGAAGGATGATTAGAAAGAGGTCCAGAAAAATACAGAAGAGAATGCATAAGCAAATAAGGGAAGCTCCACAAAGCCTTCAGGCACTTGTGGCAGTCTCTGTATAGAAGAAAGCTGAGATTAAAAAACAAGGAAGGAATACAAAGAAAAGACAGTGTAAGTAACTGAGAAAGGTACCATTGACTCTGCTCTGTTATTCAATACCCAGCTTGACCATATTATACTCAATTCCCCTTATTTCCTGGCCACTGCACTCAGCCCCACAGACTCAAGCCAGGGGCACTTAACTCAGTCCCCAGGATGAGTGCAGGCTGAGGAAGTGGCGGAGAAAAATGTGTTCTAGAATGAAAGGAAACTGTGTGTGTGTGTGTGTGTGTGTGTGTGTGTGTGTGTGTGTGTGTATTTACCTAATTGTATTTACCTAATTGTAACATACGGGAAAAGAGCTATGCTCGTGTTGTCCCGTCTCCATATCTATTAATGTCCAGCTTTTTCTTAAAATCATGAATATTCCTTGCGTTGACCACTTCCACGTCTAAACTATTCCATGCTTCCACCCTTCTATGAGGGAAGCTATATTTTTTCACATCTCTCCTATAAGTGGCCATTTTAGTTTTTTCCCATGCCCTCTCGACATTCTTCCATTCCACATACACAGATCTTCCCTATCCATTTTTTCCATGCCAATCATCACTCTGTATATTGCTATCAGGTCTCCCCTTTCTCTTCTGTTTTCCAGGGTTGGAAGTTGCATTCTTTTCAGTCTGTCTTCATAAGTCAAATCTCTTAAGTCAGGCACCATTTTCGTTGCAGCCCTCTGTACTTTCTCTAGTTTCCTTATGTGTTTCTTTAAGTTCGGAGCCCACTGTATTGTTGCATATTCAAGCCTCGGTCTTATCATTGCAGTAATTATTTTCTTCATCATTTCTTCATCTAGATATACGAACGCCACTCTTATGTTCCTCAATAAGTTCAATACTTCTCCAATTATTTTGTTTATATGTCTCTCTGGCGATAGGTCATTGGTAATTGTCACCCCAAGGTCTTTTTCTTCATGACTGGTTTTATGTCTTCATTTCCTATCTTGTACATACTCCTGATTCTTCTTTCACTCTTGCCAAACTCTATTTTCTTGCATTTTGTCGTGTTGAACTCCATTTGCCATGTACAGCTCCATTTCCATATTCTGTCCAAGTCTTCCTGGAGTAGTTCGCAATCTTTGTCACATCTCACTTTTCTTAACAATTTTGCATCGTCTGCAAATAGGCTCACATAACTGGACACCCCATCCACCATGTCATTTATGTAGACTGCGAACATTACTGGTGCCAACACTGATCCCTGTGGAACTCCACTCTCCACCAATCCCCATTCTGATGGTCTGTCCTTAATTATTGTTCTCATTTCTCTTCCTACCAAAAGTCTTCCATCCATTTTAGTAAACTGCCATGCACTCCTCCTACCATTTCAAGTTTCCAGATCAGTCTCTGGTGTGGTACCTTATCAAAGGCCTTTTTAAATCCAGATATATTCCATCAGCCCAACCATCTCTTTCCTGTATTACATCTATCACCCTCGAATAGTAACATATCAGGTTTGTCGTGCATGAACGCCCTTTCTAAAACCAAATTGACACTCACAAAGTATGTCATTTTTCTCCAAGAAGTCTGTCCATCTATTCTTCACCACCCTCTCACACATCTTAGCTACCACACTTGTAAGTGACACTGGTCTATAGTTCAATGGGTCTCTCTTGTTACCTGATTTATAGATTGGGACAATGTTAGCTCTTTTCCAGTCTTGGGGCACTACACCTTCCCTTAATGAGGCATCAATTACTTCACAAACTTTTTCTGCCAATTGCTCCTGCATTCTCTTAAAATCCATCCTGATACCCCATCAGGTCCCACAGCTTTTCTCACTTCTAAACTCCCCATCATGTTCTTGATCTCCTCCACAGTTACTTGAAACTCCTTCATAATCCCTTTCTGTTCCATTACCAGTGGTTTGTCAAAAGCAGTCTCCTTTGTGAATACCTTCCGAAAGCATCCATTCATAGCCTCTGCCATTTCCTGGGATCTTCACTGCATACTCCATTTACTTCTAAACTTTCAATACTTTCTCTATTTTTGATGTTGTTGTTCACATGTCTGTAAAAAGCCTTGGTTGGTCTTTACATTTATCAATTATATCCTTTTCTTGTTTCTTTCTTTCTTCTCTTCTAATCAACACATATTCATTTCTTGCTCTTTTGTAACTTTCCCACTGCTTAATCCGTCTTTTCCTTCTCCACCTCTTCCATGCATCCTCTTTTCTTGTTCTAGCCTTTTCACATCTATCGTTAAACCAGTCCTGCTTTCCAACTTCTCTATGTTGTCTTATTGGTACAAATTTTTCTCACCTTCTTTGTATATTTTTATAAATTCCTTCCACTTTTCATTTGCTCCTTAGCACTCTTGAATTTCATCCAATTTGTCTCTTGAAAGAATTTCTTTAGGTTTCCAAAATCTGTCTTGGCATAATTCCATCTTCCCACTTTATATTCTTCATTTCTTCTAGATTTCTCTTCGTCTATCACCTTGAACTCCAAAACTGCATGATCACTCTTTGCTAAAGGGCACTCCACCCTCATCTCCTCAATGACCATTGGCTCTGTACTAAAGACCAAGTCCAGTCTTGACGATGCTCCCTCTCCTCCAAACCTAGTATCTTCTTTGACCCACTGAGTTAACACATTTTCCATTGCCAGTGTCAATAGTGTATTTCCCCATGTTGTCTCTGATCCTTCCATTGACCAGTCCTCCCAACACACCTCTTTACAATTAAAATCTCCCATCATTATAGTTCGTTCACAGCCACCCAACATTTCTTCCAGACATGTTCCTGTATCACTTATCATTTCTTCATATTCCTGTACTGACCATGCATTTGTCTTAGGTGGTACGTACACCACTATGTAGTGCCTCTTTTTTCCTTCATTAGTTTCTGCTCTGATCTTTAGCACTTCTGCCTTTCCCATACCTTTTTTCACTTGATCCACCTTTATATCTTTTTTAACCAGCAACATCACTCCTCCTCCCATCTTACCTACTCTATTTCTTTTCCAAACGTTATATTTCCTTCTCCAACCTTCATCAGGTCTTCTCCCTCTCTCAGTTTTGTTTCAGTAAGACCCACAATATCTGGGTTCTTGTCCCTCAAGTAATCGTTGAGTTCTAAAATCCCCGATATCACTCCATTTATGTTGGAATACATTACATTTCGCTCATATGTAAGTTTCTTTAGTCCTTTCTTGCTGTACTTTTCTGGGTTATGAACCACTTCCTCAGTCTCATATCCAAGATTCTCCAGAAAAACTCTTTCTTCTCTTCTTCTGTCCTCTCTTCATTTTTTTTCAAAGCCTCCTTTCTCAACTCATTTAACATTTCTCTTTCCTTTTCATATGTGTGTGTGTGTGTGTGTGTGTGTAGACTTTTTACCAGTGTACTGTAGTCACATTCCATGCCTTCAAGATAAAAGTACATAAATGAATAGATTATATATATAAATGTATATGACAAGGCTATCTGTTGTATGTATTAGTGTTGTGTGTGTGTGTGTGTGTTGTGTGTGGTCTGGTTGAGGGTGAGGCTTGTGTGCTACTGTGCCCCAATCATGCACATACATACACAAACACCCACCCAACGCCCTCGAAAGTGTCGGTAAATAAGAATGTATATATATATAAAAAAAGTATTATATGTATAGTGTGTTTGTATGTTTGTATGTTTGCTGCTCATGATGCTTGCCCAGTGCACATCCTACCTTCCATTTATTATTATTTTTTTTTTTTTCTTTTTTTCTTCTCTCCAATTAGGTAAGTTTCCTGTGTGTGACTGAGACAATCAAGGAATGAAAGGAAGAGTGTTGGAAATGTGAAGTTTGTGAGGCCAAAGGGAAAATTATTAAGTATATTGTAAACATTTTTTTTTATTTGTGTGTGTGTGTGTGTGTGTGTGTGTGTGTGTGTGTGTGTGTGTGTGTGTGTGTGTGTGTGTGTGTGTGTGTGTGTGTTCCCAGATGACTGTCTTGTTTCTTTCTATATTAACTGTATATCTTGACCTTTCGTGTTTAAATCATGATTCGGGTATATTACTTTTAGCTTATTATTATTATTATTATTATTATTATTATTATTATTATTATTCATTTGTTTAATGATGACTTTTTTTTCATTTTTCAGTGTGCTTGAAATGTTTTCTGTATATAAGGCATAACAAATTACAAATAAATTATACAGCAGATATCAAAAGTTTACATTTTTGCAGCCTTAGTGTGTGTGTGTGTGTGTGTGTGTGTTTAAAATCCCGCGCCAGATTACCGCTTCCATCTGCGCAACAGCAAGACTGTTGTTTACTCATCACAGTGGGCCCGTCGGGAAGGAACAGCGCGTGTGTTTGCGTGTTATGTACTGTTATAGAATGTGGGATCCTGCTGGACGCCGCCACCTGACAGTCCTATGCAAGATCTGTAAAAAGGTGAGGTTACTTTGCTCAGACTTCTTATAATGTGCTTTGATCATTATCTCAACACACACACATACACATATACACACCTCTAGCTAAGGTAGGAAGCGGTCGGGACTCCGGAACATTGTTGAGCGTGGTCGCCGAAGACCCTATATAGAGACTGGTGTTCACGGTGAGGGTAAGAAAATAGTATGGTCCTTGAGTCTTAGGTGGCCTTACAGTCACCGTAGCTTGTATAAGAAGTAAAAGGCTATGGTATGTGGTTTACGTGTCATGAAGTTACTTAGGTTTATAATCTACGCTTTATATTGTGATCTACAACAAGAATATACATACATACATATATATATATATATATATATATATATATATATATATATATATATATATATATATATATATAACTTTTCCTTTTTGTTATCACTTCTCTTGGTTTCGAGAGACTGTCTGGTATGAGTTAGAAACAAGAGTGTTATGTCCAACGAGTATAAATTATAGACTACTCGTTGGTTATGTCTGTTACCGTTAGTGTCGAAGCTCCGATCCTGACTCAAAAAGATGTGCATGGTGCATGTGGCAACAGCACTAGCTCTTCATTGTTCATTCCGGCATAATGTCTCCATAGACGACCTAGCGGTCTCTACCGTAACTTTACCTGCCTAATGGCATCTGAACGTCTAGAGAGTCCTTCAGGTGTTAGCTAAAGGGTTTCATAACGAGGTCACTCACAGAAACTCGCAGACGACTCCTGGAAGAGGCCGGTTCAAGCCAGTGACTCCAGCTCTGAATTACATTTTCCAGATCTTGTGGTCGTGTGGTCAAACTTGTGATTGAGGCTCCCTATTTTTTTCAGTATAATTAAACCTTTGCTCTTCATTTTTCCATACATCGTCTAAATTTCCTTCAAACTCTCGAACTGATTTAGCATTTATCACAGTCTGGGAAGCTGTTTCAGTTATTCACCATCCTATTATAAAAGGAATGCCTTCTGATGTCTAATCTTGCTCTTTGCTTAAATATTTTGTTTCCATGACCACGAGTTTGCAATCCTTCCTGCATTTTAAACAAGCCTTCACATACATCTTTGTCATACACTTCATTGATAATTTTAAAGGTTTCCACAATATCTCCTCTTGATTTTCTATATGTCAATGCTGGTAGGTCTAGTTTCTTCAGCCTTTCTTCATAGGAGAGATCCTTCACAAATAAGACGAAGGTAGTTGCATTAACAGTAGCTTGCAAACTATCGTTATGTCAAATTTGGGAGTAATTTTTATCTAATTACAGTCAAATTTCATATGCTTCGGTGCATGAGTTGAAATGTAGAGGTACCGAAGCAATCTGTTATTGGATTACTGTTTCTATTCAGGCACACACGAACATGGGCTATTCACGGGCAGGAAACATGCAAGGTACACTCTAAAATAACCAATCAATCATGATTACATTTATATTTGTGTTTATCATTCTTCCCTTTTGATTCTCTCTCTCTCTCTCTCTCTCTCTCTCTCTCTCTCTCTCTCTCTCTCTCTCTCTTGGTTGGGTGGCTTAGTTGGTTAGGGCGGCTCGTGTTCGAATCCTCACCAAACCTAATTGCGGTGCCATCTGACCTAAGCTTTTGCGGCGCGTAATGGAATAATTTCCGTTGTCCGCAATTGTTACCAATAGCATGAGGAACAGGAGTGAGGAGGAGGGGGAAGAAGATGATGATGATGATGATGATGATGATGAAAAAAGATGATGAAGAAGATGATGATTAAGATGATGATAACGAAGAATGTAATAATAATGACAATAATAATGATAATAATAATAATAATAATAATAATAATAATAATAATAATAATATTATTATTATTATTATTATTATTATTATTATTATTATTATTATTATTATTGTTAATATTACTATTGTTATCATAATAATAATAATCATAATAATACAACTACACAAGAAGAACGATAAATTTCAAGGACTAATAAATTAAAGTAAAACTCTATATTCTAACTTTTCCTTATTTCTAAGACACTTTAAAAAGTGTCACGCGAAAAGCAAGTCAACATTTCAATACATTAATTTTGACACACTTATTACAACTTATAACTTATAGCAATCAAGATATACAACTTTTTTCCTTGTTTTTCCATGAATAACACAATCAACATGTAACATTTAACTTTTTTTAAATTGTTGTGTTTACATAAATAACCAACATGCAACACACATTTTTTTCCTTTTTTTTAAATAACACAATCAACATGTAACGTACACAGTTTTTTTTTTTCACATAAATAACATAACCAACACATAACATGCAATTTTTCCTTTTCTTATAAATAATACAATCAACACAAAACATGCAACTTTTTTTTTCTTTTTTTCCTTTTTTACACAAAACACTGAACATGCAACACACATTTCCTGACGAGCACCGGGCGTAGGAGTGTTTGTCAGCCAGCTTCATGTAGTGACTCTCTTCTCAGTTCCTTCTCTTTGTCATCCATCGCCAAATTTTCTTCCTGTCTTCCTGTTCTCTCCCTGCACTTCATCGTCCTTCTTGTGGCTGTTCTTCGCCTGCTCCACCTCGCCAACCTCGTCCCACTCTCCACTGCAGGCAAACTGCTTCTTCCAAGTCACACCCACGATGACCGGCCCGGTGAAGCCAGGCCGGCGTGGTGTGCCTGTGCCACTGCATGAACCCTCGTGACACTTTTCATCCCCTTCATTTCTATCCCCGCTGCACAAAAACTCCTTCTTCCACACCACGCCCACGATGACCGGGCCAGTAAAGCCAGGACAGCGGGGCGTGGTGGCGATGAAGTTGCAGTCATCTTTGTTCCCCTTACATTCCATCTCATCCCCTTCATTTCTATCCCCGCTGCACAAAAACTCCTTCTTCCACACCACGCCCACGATGACCGGGCCAGTGAAGCCTGGGCAGCGGGGCGTGGTGGCGATAAAATTTTGTCCGTTGACGCTGCTCACCTCATGTTCCCCATCCCGGACAAACACTCCTTCTGGCGCCGTGGGCTTTGAGACACGTAGTCCAAGCCGCTTACGAAGGCGGCGCCACATCTTGCACAATGTTCGCTTAATTTTCTTATTGCCGTTATCAGTCATGCTGTTGGCTTTGTTTTTACCCAAGCCGCTGATGGCCTTGCAGGCAAACTGTTCCTGTAAACAGGAGTGACAAAAGTCATAAGGAACAAGGTACTACCAGAAGGCCGGTGAGCTCAATATGGAACTTCATTTTTCATTTGTGACAAATACCGTCTTGCCAACAACTCCAAGCTCATTGTCCAAGGCTGCACTTTCATCCGCTCTACATAGAACATCCTTTACAATCCTCACTAGTGTCACTACCCTAGACTACAATCTGCTGGAAGTAGTGAAGACCACCACGCTTCAAATCTTGACTATATATCCATGACTTTTCAGCGGGAACATTGGGTTGTACTAAACAAGGCACTGAGATTCATTTTCTGTAGTGACCAAAGGAACCTCCTACTGGAAGAAACACACCAGCTCACCAATATAACACCAATAAGCATATCTCTATATAATAAATCACAGCAGATCTGGAACACAGTATGGGAATATGACGAAGAAAACTTCGATATACTAAATACAGCTGTGGATCAACCATCACATCACTGGTTTCCTCGAACAATAGGTGTCCTAAATAGCAATGAAGCTCAACCTGTATACTCCTAAAAAATCTAAATAAACCACTAAGATATCCTATCATACTACATTCAAAACGTTCACCCTACAATATTGATACTTGGAGTCATAAAGAATTGTCTATGTTAAAAATAATTTTCTGATCATGACCAAGTAGTCAAATGAATCAAGAGAAATTTAATTACATAAGGCCATCTGAATAATAAACAACAAATAAACCTACAAATCTTCAAACTCATTTAAGAAAAAGAGTATGTAGTGAGGTAAATCCCACACACTTTACTCCTTTTACTATCTTTCACCCATTCTCTTCACCCAGTCTTTCTCTTCAACGAGACTCTTCCTTTTGCTTCGTTGCATCGCAAGCAAGAAAGCCCGGCAACTTTCTCCCTCCTCCTGTCTATCTATTTTTCAACTTCTTTTTCTTCTGGTATGCCTCGTGCAAAGGCATATCTTCACCCTCCCCCCTTCTATTGTATAATATTGGGTTTGCATCAGTGCAGGGCGTCACGCAGGACTCAGGTGGAGACACTTCACGGTTCAGGAATGGGTTTTGCATTATCTTTTGCCTTTTAGCCAAGACACGCAAAACCAAACTGGCTTCCCTAATCTAACACAAACAGGAGTGTGTTTGAACGTGTTGTTGTTTCACTAATATTGTTTCCAAAGGCCACAGAAATTATTCATTGCTGTTTCTTCCCAATTATAATGCAAACTTGTTCTACGATTGCACAGTATCATTATCATGTGTGTTATTTCTTCTTCTTTCTCTACTACTACTACTACTACTACTACTACTACTACTACTACTACTACTACTACTACTACTACTACTGCTACTACTACTACTACTACTACTACTACTACTACTACTACTACTACTACTACTACTACTACTACTACTACTACTACTACTACTACTACTACTACTACTACTACTAGTAGTAGTAGTGCTTCTGCTATTACTACTATACTGGGCTCAATAACACTAAAACCAGTGAATATTTTTGAAAATGAGACGATGAAACATTTAGGAATACAGATCATCGTCTTTTTATTTATCTTATCACTTGCACACTTCATCCCTTAGCAGTAGTACTGTGTAGTGACCGGTGCTACTCAGGAAACTTTGAAGACTTATTATGCACGAGGAGCCTTTGCCTTCATTATATTGCATCAGCCCGTCTCCTCTCTCTCTCTCTCTCTCTCTCTCTCTCTCTCTCTCTCTCTCTCTCTCTCTCTCTCTCTCTCTCTCTCTCTCTCTCTCTCTCTCTCTCTCTCTCTCTCTCTCTCTCTCTCTCTCTCTCTCTCTCCTCCTATTTTCACACTATTCACTCAGTCCCTCCTATTTTTCCAATCCCTCCGCAGGATCCCCCAAAGCGAAGGTGCCTCTGGCGTTTTGCCTCTGCCAGTTGGGGGGACCTGAGGAGGTATTATGCTGATTTTCCCTGGAATGATTATTGCTTCCGTGCCAGAGACCCATCTCTTTGTGCTAAACGCATAACAGAGGTAGGTGTTAGTATCTGGCATGGAGGCGTACATTCCTCATTCTTTTTCTCAACCTAAACCTTCTAAACCTTGGTTTAACTCAGCCTGTTCTCGTGCTATACATGATAGAGAGGTTGCCCACAAAAGGTATTTGAGCCTTCCATCTCCTGAATCTCATGCACTTTATATCTCTGCCTGGAATCATGCCAAGTCTGTTCTTCAACTTGCCAAACACTCTTTCATAAATAGGAAATGTCAAAATCTTTCAAACTCAAACTCTCCTCGTGACTTCTGGCATCTAGCCAAAACATCTCAAATAACTTCACTTCTTCATCTTTCCTCCTTTATTTCATCCTGATGGCACCACTGCCATCTCTTCTGTCTCTAAAGCTGAACTCTTTTCTCAAACCTTTGCTCACAACTCCACCTTGGACGATTCTGGGCTTGTCCTCCTCTCCTCCTCCCTCTGACTATTTCATGTCTACAATCAAAATTCTTCGTAATGATGTTTTCCATGCCCTTGCTGGCCTAAACCCTCGGAAGGCTTATGGACCTGATGGGGTCCCTCCTATTGTTCTCAAAAACTGTGCTTCTGTGCTTGCACCTTGCCTGGCCAAACTCTTCCAACTTTGTCTATCGACTTCTACCTTTCCTTCCTGCTGGAAGTTCGCCTACATTCAGCCTGTTCCTAAAAGGGTGACCGTTCTAACCCCTCAAACTACCGTCCTATAGCTTTAATCTCTTGCTTGTCTAAAGTTTTTGAATCTATCCTGAATAGGAAGATTCTCAAACATCTGTCACTTCACAATCTTCTGTCTGATCGCCAGTATGGCTTCCGTCAAGGTCGCTCTACTGGTGATCTTCTGGCTTTCCTTACTGAGTCTTGGTCATCCTCTTTTAGAGATTTCGGTGAAACTTTTGCTGTTGCGTTAGACATATCAAAAGCTTTTGATAGAGTCTGGCATAAAGCTTTGATTTCAAAACTGCCCTCTTACGGCTTCTATCCTTCTCTCTGCAACTTTATCTCATGTTTCCTTTCCGACCGCTCTATTGCTGCTGTGGTAGACGGCTACTGTTCTTCTCCTAAACCTATTAATAGTGGTGTTCCTCAGGGTTCTGTCCTGTCACCCACTCTCTTTCTATTATTCATTAATGACCTTCTTAACCAAACTTCTTGCCCTATCCACTCCTACGCTGATGATACCACCCTACATCTTTCCACGTTCTTTCAGAGACGTCCAACCCTTCAGGAAATTAACAGATCACGTGGGGACGCCACAGAACGCCTGACTTCCGATCTTTCTAAAATTTCCGATTGGGGCAGAGAAAATCTAGTAGTTTTCAATGCCTCAAAAACTCAATTCCTCCATCTATCAACTCGACACAACCTTCCAGACAACTATCCCCTCTTCTTCAGTGACAATCAACTGTCTCCCTCTTCCACAATGAATATCCTCGGTCTGTCCTTTGCTCATAATCTTAACTGGAAACTGGAAATTAGGTGTTCTGAGGCGTCTCCGCCAGTTTTTCTCGTCCCTCCAACTGCTTACTGCCTTATCCGTCCCTGTATGGAGTACTCTTCGCATGTTTGGGGGGGTTCCAGTCACACAGCTTTGCTTGATAGGGTGGAATCGAAAGCTCTTCGTCTCATCAACTCCCTCCTCTGACTAACTGTCTTCAGTCTCTTTCTCACCGCCGAAATGTTGCATCCCTTTCTATATTTTATCGCTATTTTCATGGTAACTTCTACTGATCTTGCTAACTGCATGCCTCCCCTCCTCCTGCGGCCACGCTGCACAAGGCTTTCTTCTTCCTCTCATCCCTATTCTGTCCAACTCTAATGCAAGAGTTAACCAGTACGCTCAATCATTCATCCCTTTCACTGGTAAACTCTGGAACTCCCTCCCTGCATCTGTATTTCCGAATTCCTACAACTTGTCTTCTTTTAAGAGGGAGGTATCGAGGCATTTGCTCCCCTAATTCTGGCTGACGGTTTTGGCACTTTTTGAACTCTTTGGAGAGCCAGCGCTCAAGTGGGCTTTTTTCTAACTTTTTTTTTTTGCCCTTGGCTGGCCCTCTTCCCTACGTAAAAAAAAAAAAAAAAAAAGTCATTCGGTGAATTAACTTCGCACGGGCCAACAGGTATGCTGATATTTGTTCTTCCTTTGTGTTTTTTGTGGCGGTAATACAACGTAACACAATTTACACACAGACCAAACCTTTTATTGCTAAATGGTCGTTACATTTCTCAACACTCACAGCAACAAGAAATAATTGTTCTCGCAGACAAGAATAAAGAAAGAATAGAAAAAGGGAAATAAAAGAGACATAGAGAAGTGAGAGTGCAAAACGAGAAAACTAAATTCTTTATCTTCAGTCTCTCGAAAATAAGAAAATAAAAGAAGAACGTATTAAATTCAACTATTCATCCATTAATAGTCACTCATCCATCATCATGTCCATCATTCACTCAGCATGAATTCCTCCACGTCCATTATGCATCCACTTGGTCATGCTTCATCCACCCACCAACTTCCACTAAACTGTATCACTCATAATACTCCAGTTCATTCTTCACCTTCTCCTTCCTCTTCTCTCCATTTCTCATCATCTCTTCAGTTCCTATATACGCGCATCTCCACTTTCTCACACTCTCTCTACTCCCTCCACCAGTTCCTTTCCTTTCTTCCCGAGTATCTCTCATCTGGTTCCTTCCTCCATACCCGTCCTTCCTTAACAGAATGGGGAACGTCGGAGATAAATCTGCTTCTCTGCATGACGTTTACACATGCACACACACAGGCGCACACACACACACACACACACACACACACACACACACACACACACACACACACACACACACACATATACACACACACTCTCTCTCTCTCTCTCTCTCTCTCTCTCTCTCTCTCTCTCTCTCTCTCTCTCTCTCTCTCTCTCTCTCTCTCTCTCTCTATGGAGCAACACTAATTACCAAGCAACGTTAGCCCGTATCGTTACAGAGGAACAGAAATTAACTCCTTAAATAATATCTTTATGTTCGTCAGGTATAGTGAGGGAGGAACAATGTGAGAGATGACTTCACTAGTAGTCGTCCACTTGCAGCGCCTCACACTAGGCAAGGGGTCGCCATAAGCAAGAGATCAATGTCTACTATTCACCAGATGGGGGAGTCCTGATAGGGAAATAGGGTTCCTTCCGTAGAGTCTGGTGGAGGATATTTACGGGTCCCTTGATAATGATGGCACCGGGCTGACCAACTCGCCATGAACGAGGGCAGGCTGTGCATCGTGCACCAGACATTGGCAGTAAGAGCGGTCCTTTACGGGTGAGAGGGCTCACTTCATGACAGTGGTTGGGGTGTGGTGTGTGGTGGGTCATTGCTCATGGTGACACGTGCGAGGCGCTGCAAGGTTGTATAGTCACTGCACTCACACCCACGGGACTGTGATGGACCCTTGGGGAGGAAGCGTTCGTCCTGGTATCTGTGTAAGTAAGTTCGCTTCAATTGCTTGTTTAGCTATCGCCACGCCCGTATCGTTATTGTGGAAATTGGCATCGTTATCGTGGAAACTGGAATCGCATCGTTATCGTGAAATCGAATCGTTATCGTGGAAACTAGCATCGTTATCGTGGAAATTCGCATCGTTATCGTGAAAATTCGCATAATTTTCGTGTAAACTCGTATCGTTATCGTGGAATCGAAATGTTATCGTGGAAACTCGCATCATTATGGTGGAAACTCTTATCGTTATCGTGGAATCGCGTCGTTATCTTCGTCAGCGCATCGAAATCACCGTTATTTATTTATCTATTCATTCACTTATGTAACATCAAATTCCTTTTCATTATTTTGGCTTACATAGTGCACAACTCATATAATAATATATCAGCAGTACAAGTCCTTTGTGATTAAAAAAAAAAATAGTATCCAGCAAATCTCGATACTTTTTGTAGCACCTATGTTGTTATTTCGGGAGGTGACGTGACTACATATTTTTCCACGTCAGTATGAAGTAGTGTTACAATTTCTTAAACTTCCGTATTTAATTTGAAAGACGCACTGAGACACTTTTCATTGGCGCTGTAATGTACTTGTTGTAATGTTCGTCATTCAAGTATTGCCCATGTTTGCCACATTTCTTTGTTTTATTTTATTTATTTATTTTTTTTTTGTTTAATAACTATTGATACGTTTATTATTATTGTTATTAGTATTGTTATTATTATTATTATTATTATTATTATTATTATTATTATTATTATTATTATTATTATTATTATTGTTGTTATTTTTTATTATTATTTTTTTTGTTATTATTATTGCTATTATCATTATTATTATTATTATTATTATTATTATTATTATTATTATTATTATTATTATTATTATTATTATTATTATTATTATTATTATTATTATTATTATTATTATTGTTATTATATCTCAACTTTGAAGAAGGAATATATGACAACTCATCAGCCTCCATTACCCTTTATGGAGCAAGAACTAATAACTTAGGATTGAGTGACAGAGAAAGATTCACTAATGGAAACACAAAATGTATACTGTGTGAAGAAGTAGAGAACATGGAACATTGTATTTGATACTGTCCAGGATATCAAAGTGTGCGCCAAACATCCACACCGCTGCACCAACCCTACCAACACCACAACAACATTCACTTCGAAAAATTCATTTTGTAGAAAGTATTGCAAAATTAGAAGAAAATAAAGAAATATTACAAAATGTGGAAAATAAGATAAAACAAGAAAATGCAGCAACAACAATAACAAACAAACAAAAATAATAAGACGTCATAAGCTGCCGTTGAAAAGGCTACAGCTCCGCATCTACATCTACATCTTTCTATCTATCTATCTATCTTTCTAACTATCTATCTATCTATCTATCTATCTATCTATCTATCTATCTATCTATCTATCTATCTATCTATCTATCTATCTATCTATCTATCTATATATATATATATATATATATATATATATATATATATATATATATATATATATATATATAGATAGATAGATAGATAGATAGATAGATATATATATATATATATATATATATATATATATATATATATATATATATATATATATATATATATATATATATATATATATATATATATATATATATATATATATATATATATATATATATATATATATATATATATATATATATATATATATATATATATAGATAGATAGATAGATAGATAGATAGATAGATAGATAGATAGATAGATAGATAGATAGTTAGAAAGATAGATAGATAAATAGAAAGATGTAGATGTAGATGCGGAGCTGTAGCCTTTGCAACGGCAGCTTCTGACGTCTAATTATATATATATATATATATATATATATATATATATATATATATATATATATATATATATATATATATATATATATATATATATAATATTCAATTTTAGCCATAGTAAATCATGTAGATCGCATACGAAAGTAGAATTTGACTCTTGCAAATCACGTTGGCTGTGGAGATGGCATGCCCTTCTTAAAGTATTCAGTTTACATGCAAGTTCGCTTACACGCAACTTCGATATAGAGGAAAGAAATATAAGCTACTTAACAATTACAGGTTGTTAATGCCGATGCAAGGAGCTTTTACAGAATATATTATAGAGGTATGGTTCAGAATGATACTGGGAATAGATAGGTATGTGTCATTCAGGGACTGCCACGCGTGGACCTGATGGCTTCCTGCAGCTTCCCTTATTTATTATATTTTTTAGTTTAATATGTTCTCAATTTCACTGTGGATAACGAACGCGGAGTGTTAAGGACTGGCCTCATCCACTTGGATATAAGTAACACAAGGATAGTTTTGAATTCTCATGATATTGTAAAAACAAGAATAAACAAATAGTATAAAGTGTTGTATTTCATCAATATGTGTAACATGAAATTAGTTTTATATAATTGGATCCTTAGTGTGTGTGTGTGTGTGTGTGTGTGTGTGTGTGTGTGTGTGTGTGTGTGTGTGTGTGTGTGTGTGTGTGTGTGTGTGTGTGTTTAAAATCACGCGCCAGATTAGAGGTTCTATCTGCGCAACAGCAAATCCGTGTGGGGTCGTGCAAGGCCCACAGAATAGTTATATTCTGTGGGCCTTGGGACCGTGGGGAAGGAGCTATGTGCGTGTGTGTACGTGTGTTATGTACTGCACCTAGACTGTGGGATCCTGCTGGACGCAGCCACATGACAGTCTCATGCAAGATCGATAAAAAGGTGAAATTACTTTGCTCAAACATCTTACATACTTTGATATCATGCCATTATCTCAACACACACACACACACACACACACACACACACACACACACACACACACACACACACACACACACACACACACACACACATACACACACGGTCCGGTAGCTCAGTGGTTAGAGCCACTTCACAAGCCAGAGGACCGGGGTTCGATTCCCCGGCCGGGTGAAGATATTTGGGTGTGTCTCCTTTCACGTGTAGCCCCTGTTCACCTAGCAGTGAGTAGGTACGGGATGTAAATCGAGGAGTTGTGACCTTGTTGTCCCGGTGTGTGGTGTGTGCCTGGTCTCAGGCCTATCCGAAGATCGGAAATAATGAGCTCTGAGCTCGCTCCGTAGGGTAACGTCTGGCTGTCTCGTCAGAGACTGCAGCAGATCAAACAGTGAAACACACACACACACACACACACACACACACACACACACACACACACACACACACACACACACACACACACACACACACACACACACACGTCTGGATAAGGGTAGGAAGAGATCATGACTCCTGGACAGTATTGAACGTGGTCACAGTAAGGACAAGATCATAGTTCTCAAGTCTGTGGTGGCCTACAGTCACCATAGTCTGTGCAAAAGACTATGGTATGTGGTTTACGTGTCATGAAGCTACTTGGTATTTATAGTGTGGTCTACAACAAGAAAATTAATATAATTTTTCTTTTTTTGTTATGAAGAAACAAGGAAAACAATTGTCTTGTTTTCGAGAGATTGTCTGGTTAGTGTCTGAAACAAGAGTGTTATGTCTGTTACTGTTAGAGTGTCGAAGCTCCGATCCTGACTCAACAAGATGCCGTACATGGTGCACGTGGCAACAACACTAGGTCTTCATTGCTCATTCCGGCATAGACAATGTCTCGATAGATGACCTGCGTTCCCTGCCGTGACTTTACCTGCTTATTGGCATGTGAATGTCTAGAGAGCCCTTCAAATGTTAGCTAAAGGGTTTTATAACGAAGTCACAGATGAGACGAGGACAGTTGCATTTAGCGGTAGCTTGCGAACTATCTTTGTCAAATTTGAAAGTAATTTTTATTTATCCTTCTCAGATTTCGTATGATTCTGTGCATGAGTTGACAGGCGGAGGTACCGAAGCAATCTCTAATTGGATTACTGTTTCTATTCAGTCACACACAAACATGCACATATTCACGATGATGATGATGAAGAGAAAGATGAAAATGAAAGAGATGATAATGATGATGATGACGAAGAATGTAATGGTAATAATAATAATGATAATAATAATAGTAATAATGATAATAATAATTATAATGATAATAATAATAATAATAATAATAATAATAATAATAATAATAATAACAATTATTATAACAATTATTATTATCATTATTTGTATTATTTGTCTTGTTATCATAATAATAGTAATAATACAACTACACAAGAAGAACTATAAGTTTCACTCACATTTTAAATAAAAGTGATACTTTAATTTTTTTTTTTTCCATATTTCTAACACACAAAGTCTCACAACAAGACGCACGCCAATCTTTCAGGACAATGACTTTGATCATTTATAACATACAACCTTTTCCTTTTTTCCTTGTTTTTCCATGAATAACACAATCAACATGTAACATTTAACTTTTTTAATTTTTGTGTTTACGTAGATAGCCAACATACAACACACAACTTTTTTTCCTTTTCTTTTAAATAACACAATCAACATGTAACATACACAGTTTTTTTTCACATAAATAACATAACCAACACATAACATGCAATTTTTTCCTTTTCTTATAAATAACACAATCAACACATAACATGCAACTTTTTTTTTTCTTTTTTTCCTTTTTTACACAAAACACTGAACATGCAACACACATTCCCTGACGAGCACCGGGCGTAGGAGTGTTTGTCAGCCAGCTTCATGTAGTGACTCTCTTCTCAGTTCCTTCTCTTTGTCATCCATCGCCAAATTATCTTCCACGTACTGGTCTTCCTGTTCTCTCCCTGCACTTCATCGTCCTTCTTGCGGCTGTTCTTCGCCTGCTCCACCTCGCCAACCTCGTCCCACTCTCCACTGCAGGCAAACTGCTTCTTCCAAGTCACACCCACGATGACCGGCCCGGTGAAGCCAGGCCGGCGTGGTGTGCCTGTGCCACTGCATGAACCCTCGTGACACTTCTCATCCCCTTCATTACTATCCCCACTACACAAAAACTCCTTCTTCCACACCACGCCCACGATGACCGGGCCAGTGAAGCCTGGGCAGCGGGGCGTGGTGGCGATGAAATTTTGTCCGCTGACGCTGCTCACCTCCTCACGTTCCCCATCCCGGACAAACACTCCTTCAGGTGCCGCGGGCTTTGAGACACGTAGTCCAAGCCGCTTACGAAGGCGGCGCCACATCTTGCAGAATGCTTTCTTAATTTTCTTATTGCCGTTATCAGTCATGCTATTGGCTTTGTTTTTACCCAAGCCGCTGATGGCCTTGCAGGCAAACTACTCCTGTAAACGGGAGTGACAATTGACAAAAGTCATAAGGAACAAGGTACTACCAGAAGGCCGGTGAGCTCAATATGGAACTTCATTTTTCATTTGTGACAAATCCCGTCTTGCCAACAACTCCAAGCTCATTGTCCAAGGCCGCACTTTCATCCCCTGTACATAGAACATCCTTTACAATCCTCACTAGTGTCACTACTCTCCATTAGACTACAACGTGCTGGAAATAGTCAAGATCACCACGCTTCAGGATACAAATCTTGGTTATATTATTATACATGACTTTTCAGCGGAAACATTGAGTTTGCATCAGTGCAGAGCGTCATGCAGGACTCAGGTGGAGACACTTCACGGTTCAGGAATGGGTTTTGCATTATCTTTTGCCTTTTAGCCAAGACACGCAAAACCAAACTGGCTTCCCTAATCTAACACAAACAGGAGTGTGTTTGAACGTGTTGTTGTTTCACTAATATTGTTTCCAAAGGCCACAGAAATTATTCATTGCTGTTTCTTCCCAATTATAATGCAATCTTGTTCTACGATTGCACAGTATCATTATCATGTGTGTTATTTCTTCTTCTACTACTACTACTACTACTACTACTACTACTAATAATAATAATAATAATAATAATAAGAAGAAGAAGAAGAAGAAGAATAATAATAATAATAATAATAATAATAATAATAATAATAATAATAATAATAATAATAATAATAACAATAATAATAATAATAATAATAATACTACTACTACTACTACTACTACTACTACTACTAGTGCCGCTGCTGATACTACTACTGGGCTCAATAACACACTAAAACCAGTAGATATTTGTGAAAATGAGACGATGAAACGTTTAGGAATACAGATCATCGTCTTTTTATTCCTATTATCCCTTGCACACTTCATCCTTTAGCAGTAGTACTGTGTAGTGACCGGTGCTACTCTATCAGGAGCTCTATCTTTAGGGGTGAGAGAGCTCGCTTCATGACAGTGGTTGGGGTGTGGTGTGTGGTGGGTCATTGCTCATGGCGACACGTGCGAGACGCTGCAAGGCTGCATCGCCACTGCCCTCACACCCACGGGACTGTGATGGACCCTTGGGGAGGAAGGGTTCGTCCTGGTACCTGTGTAAGTAAGTTCACTTCAATAGCGTGTATAGCTATCGCCACGCCCGCATCATTATCGCGGAAACTGGAATCGCATGATTTTCGTGAAATTAAACCATTATCGTGGAAACTAGAATCGAATCGATATCGTAAAATTGAATCGTTATCTTTGAAACTCTTATCGTTATCGCGTAAAGTCGCATCATTGTCGTGGAATCGAATTGTTATCGTAGAATCTCGCATCGCTATCGTGGAATTGTATCGTTATCGCGTAAACTCGCATCATTGTCGTGGAATTGCATCGTTATCGTGGAAACTCGCATCGTTATCGTGGAAACTGGAATTGCATCGTTATCATGGAAACTTGTATCCTTATCATGGAATCGCATCAATATGGTGGAAACTTGTATAATTTTTGTGGAATCGCGTCGTTATCTTCGTCAGCGCATCGAAATCATCGTTATTTATTTATCTATTCATTCACTTATGTAACATCAAATTCCTTTTCATTATTTTGGCCTACATAGTGCATAATAATATATCAGCAGTACAAGTCCTTTGTGATAAAAAAAAAAATAGTATCCAGCAAATCTCGATACTTTTTGTAGCACCTATGTTGTTATTTCGGGAGGTGAAGTGACTACATATTTTTCCACGTCACTATGAAGTAGTGTTACAATTTCTTAAACTTCCGTATTTAATCTGAAAGACGCACTGAGACAATTTTCATTGGCGCTGTAATGTACTTGTTGTAATGTCCGTCATTCAAGTATTGCCCATGTTTGCCACATTTCTTTGTTTTTTTTTTTTTTGTTTGTTTGATAACTGTTGATGCGTTTATTATTATTATTATTATCATTATTATTATTATCATTATTATTATTATTATTATTATTATTATTATTATTATTATTATTATTATCATTATTATTAATATTATTATTATTGTTATTATTACTATTACTATTATTATTATTATTATTATTATTATTATTATTATTATTATTATTATTATTATTATTATTATTATTATTATTATTATTATTATTATTATTATTATTATTATTATTATTATTATTATTATTATTATTATTATTATTATTATTATTATTATTATTATTATTATTATTGTTATTATTATTATTATTATTATTATTATTATTATTATTATTATTATTATTTTTATTATCATTATTATTATCATTATTATTATTATTAGTATCATCATTATCATTATTATTATTATTATTATTATTATTATTATTATTATTATTATTATTATGATTATCATCATTATTTTTTTTTCAAGTAAATATATGTATATGTAGAATATTTCCTTTAAGCTACAGTAAATCAATAAATCATGTAGATCGCATACGAAAAGTAGAATTTGACTCTTGCAAATCACGTTGGCTGTGGAGATGGCATGCCCTTCTTAAAGTATTCAGTTTACATGCAAGTTCGCTTACACGCAACTTCGATATAGAGGAAAGAAATATAAGCTACTTAACAATTACAGGTTGTTAATGCCGATGCAAGGAGTTTTTACAGAATATATTATAGAGTTATGGTTCAGAATGATACTGGGAATAGATAGGTATGCGTCATTCAGGGACTGCCACGCGTGGACATGATGGCTTCCTGCAGCTTCCCTTATTCATTATTATTTTTAGTTTATTATGTTCTCAATTTCACTGTGGATAACGAACGCGGAGTGTTAAGGACTGGCCTCATCCACTTGGATATAAGTAACACAAGGATAGTTTTGAATTCTCATGATATTGTAAAAATAAAAATGAATAAATAGAATAAAAAAGTATTGTATTTTATTAAAATATGTAACATGAAAGCAGTAAATGGTAAAGCATAACATGCTGGCCTGCGTACTTTTACTCTTGCATACTCGTGCGTGTCCCCCTGCAATGTGACAGTGCATGCGTTGGACACTGACATGACTTAAATGCAGGATGTGCCTTGCTCTGGAGCGCCTGTCTGGGTGAGCCCTGACACATCGTCACGCTAGAGATCAACACGAACGAGTATTAGTGTTGCTCAGATCAGGAATCCATGACGCCACTCGCCTGCAGGAAACTACAGCCTTTGTATCATTAATTGAGTGATGGGATGCCTTACACTGCCAGACAGAGGCCAGGGGACAGTTACAAGCAGTGTCCGCAATGTTACCACATGACTCATTTCTCTCTCTCTCTCTCTCTCTCTCTCTCTCTCTCTCTCTCTCTCTCTCTCTCTCTCTCTCTCATGAAATTAGGAAGTAATGCATCAGTGGTCTTTAGTCTTCTTGGACAGTCGTGCTAGTCGCTTCACCATGCTTCTTGGGACGCCCGCCGCCACCAAGTCGTTGTTGGTGTAGCCGTGATCGGTGGAGAGAAGGTTTGGGCAGTGGCTGGTGAAGGCTCCCCACGCAGCTTCCAGCAGGGGCGGCGCCTCCAGCTGTGCTCGAAATACTGCCTCGGAGCGCTGTTCGCTGCCCACACTGTCCAGGCCGCCATATACATAAATACATCCGTTCTGCGCCGCCAAAAGGAAAGGAAAGTTACATTTAATTGTATCATCAATATTTCCATGCGTCTAAACTCTTAACCCAATGTTTCAATCTCTTCTCGCCCTCATGGCTGCGCCTCGACACTCTAACCCTTCAGTTGTCCAAGTGGCAGAGATGCAATCATACACTAAGATCAAACCGACGAACACACCTTGGTGAGAGCAGCGTCGTGGAAGTAGAGAGGCGTGGGCAGCGTGAGGGAGAGTTTGGTCCAGGCGAGGGAGACCAGGTTGAGGCGCCACATGTCGCTGAACACTTCCTCGCCGTCAGTGCCACCCAGTACGTATAGCTCTACGGGGACCAGAATGTCATGATGTGTGTGTGTGTGTGTGTGTGTGTGTGTGTGTGTGTGTGTGTGTGTGTGTGTGTGTGTGTGTGTTTCACTGTTTCATCTGCTGCAGTCTCTGACGAGACAGCCAAACGTTACCCTACGGAACGAGCTCAGAGCTCATTATTTCCGATCTTCGGATAGGCCTGAGACCAGGCACACACCACAGTGTGTGTGTGTGTGTGTGTGTGTGTGTGTGTGTGTGTGTGTGTCTGTAATTCACCTCAGTCTCCTGCTGGCCACCCAGCCAGTCTTCCCCATTACGGAGCGAGCTTAGACCTCATAGACCGATCTTCGGGTAGGACTGAGCCCACAACACACTCCACACACCGGGAAAGCGAGGCCACAACCCCTCGAGTTACATCCCGTACCTATTTACTGCTAGGTGAACAGGGCCCACACATTAAGAGGCTTGCCCATTTGCCTCGCCGCTTTCCAGGACTCGAACCAGGATCTCTCGATTGTGAGTGGAGCGTGCTAACCACTACACTACGCGGTGTGTGTGTGTGTAATTAACCTCGGTCGTCTGCTGGTCACCCAGCCAGTCTTCCCCATTACGGAGCGTGTGTGTGTGTGTGTGTGTGTGTGTGTGTGTGTGTGTGTGTGTGTGTGTGTGTGTGTGTGTGTGTGTGTGTGTGTGTGTGTGTGTGTGTGTGTGTGTGTGTGTTATTCATTTACCTACAGCCCTCTGTTGGTCTCGTAACACAGCCGTAAAGGTAGTATCCTATTTATTAGTAAGGCTGAGACCACTCACCGCTACCACTCACACACCACACGGCAACACAGCGAGGCCGCAACCCAGTGGCTGACATCCCGTGCCAGCTTACTGCTGGGGAACACGGCCTGCACGTTTCCATTAATAAGAAATTCAGTAGGTGAGTTTGCATTAAACTTGCTGAATGTAACCGATAAAACTCGTTGTAGATTTGCTGGTATCATTAACGAAGCCAGTGGAGGAAGATGCAGAGGACAGAAACAACTAAAGAAATTTGTGTCGTACAATGTCATGTACTGCACAATTTGTGAACCTTAGGAGAACGACGAAGAGAGAGAGAGAGAGAGAGAGAGAGAGAGAGAGAGAGAGAGAGAGAGAGAGAGAGAGAGAGAGAGAGCAAGAGCAATGAAGTATTAATTTCATCTATACACACTGACGGCCACTGGTTGGTGAGGGCGCGGGAGAGGACCTTGCCTTTACAACTCGTGGATAACTTACCGTTGTCCCTCTGCACGGCGGCGTGGCAGCGGCGGGGACTCGGGCACGCTTGCATCACGGGATCAGGCTTCGTCCACTGCACCTCCCACTTTCCGGAGTTCACGTTGAGCACAGGCAGCTGCGGCGGGAGTGAGACAATATCAACCCTCGATCTTAGGGAGAAAATACAAGGTAGAGAGAAGTATTCAACATTTAGAGAGAGAGAGAGAGAGAGAGAGAGAGAGAGAGAGAGAGAGCATCTGTTTGTCCTCACCTGGTCCAGCGGGAAGATAGTGAAGGCGGAGGCGCCCCCGACCACCACCACACGCCCGGCCGCCACCCCGATCTCAGCCCGGTACCGTCCCAGAGGTTCGTCATTCTGCGGGGAAAGGGCATCGTGGTGAGTTGATCGGCCCTACATCACCTTCCGCAGCGCTGTC